>NW_019174416.1:4767759-4957581 GCF_002260705.1 Seriola dumerili | reverse complement strand
AAGGGTGGTCCGAGTGGAGGAGAAGTTCATCTCTTTCAAGTCCTGCATGAAGAAGGAGCTCTCGAGCAAATAGGTAAAAGTCTTTTCTCACACTGTCGGTGTTGTCTGATAAATGAGACAAGATTAAAAATATACCAGCGGTGGTTAATGTGAGGCGCAAAACATGCAGCATTAATTCTCTAACAGAGTTTCCAGGCACACACTAATGCAGTGTATAGTCAGCCTTTTCAGATGTGTTTCGAGGCCTCACCCCTCCTCGCGAAGCATTAAGTTACACTGTAATATTAACGCCTGATCAACTGCCACCAGATACCAGCTTAAGTCTGCATACATGAGCAGTGAGCAGTGCGTTTAAAGCCGTATAAATGTTTCAAAGGAAATGCACTTTCTGGAAACCGCTTGATAATCTGTCTTGATAAAGACTTGATCTGAAATTTCTGCAAACCTCGCTGCAAATATGAAATGTCTACAAAAAAATTGGGATATTTTTGAGAGAAATGAGAAAATAGCTGACAAATAACAGGCAATGTCACTTTGGTACTATTATGTGACTTTTCAGCAGTTAAAGGAATATTTTGAAATTTTAGAAATACTTTTTTTGCCACCAAGTTTTGGATGAAGACCACTCTCATGAAGCTACAGTCAGCGGGTGGTTAGCTAGCTTAGCACAAACAGGCTAGCCTTTTCAAAGGTTACAAAATATTTATGTGTGATTTGTTTAATTTGTGTCAAAAACAACCAATGAAAAGTTGTGGTTTTGGTGAGATGTTATGGACTGCCTGTGGGTCTTTTGTCACTGTGAGTTTGCTTAGGCAACCATAGAACCTCAAGGAAGTCCTGTGTCCGGCCAAGAAATAGACTGATAAAATATCAACCACAGAACTGCAACTTGTTCGCTTTTAGGCTTTTGAGCTATGCATAATCAGCCCTGCTAGCTAGTAGCTTTATAATTAACCAGCAGATCTGAGAATCGATTCAATCTTCTCATCTAAGCAAATACTGTAAAGAGCCACAAATCTCTAACCATTCTTTTGCGTTCAGCGTTAGTTGCCAAGCGTAATTAGAATTTTCTACAAATTTAAGTTAGAAATTGTTATAAACTTATAATTTTTCACATGTGAACATACCTTGTTCTGGCAATACTCCCCTGTGTTATTTCTGATATTTAAAGAAACTGGAGGAATCGACAGATATTACAGATATTTAAAGGAGCTGCTGGGTTTTGTTGCCTGTTTGAAACTCATAAGGGGATTTTGTATGCTGAAAATCTACAGGTGTAGTCACTGCAGAGGACCCAGATTTTTTTTTCTGCAGCTTGCAGAACTACTGCTGGCATTCTGACTGTTTGATTAAGAGGTGCAAGGAGTTTTTCATATTCCAGTTTCTCTCAGTATCTAATTTCTGGTGTGTAAATATAAGACAGAATTGGCCTGCAGCTTCAGTGCAGGAGCGATGCAGATTATCCAAGTCTGCCTTCAATGAAATTAATCTGTCGGTTTACAGTTAGTCACACTGGACTTATCATGGCGTCATTTTCTGTCTGTTTTGTTGCCAGGTGAAGATCCCAACATCAGTGCATGTGCTACAAACTGGATGAGCTTTGCCTCTGCTGTGCTCTCTACCAGAGCTCTCGGGTTAGTGCATGCTTCGAGCATCTTATTAACACTCTCTTAGAAAGTTTTAAAATAAACAGGACGTGGCACAAACAGTGATGTGGTCAGCCTAATGCGAAGCTCTTGCAAGTGGTCAACAACACAAGTGAACCCATTTATGACCCACAAGAAAATCCACTTAACTCAGTGTTGCAGGACTCTAAATTGCACTAATTAGTTTGTTTAACCACTTTTACCTGTTGAGAACTATTTATTGATTTATCTACTTGTAAATATATTTATCAAATTAAATTGTTCATCTGATTTTATATATTTATCTAAAACTCCAACTTTTGTCTTATTACTGCTCTTGCCAGTGTGTATTGTTCAGTTCGATCCTCCTTATATCCTGAGTTTATTCTGTGTACGACAGCAGCATTACTCACATACTTTGTCCTTTATCTCACCTCGGCATCTGTGGTTAGTGATTTTTGTGAAATTATACTGCCACCTAGCGGGACAACAAGAAACTGTTCTCATGGTGTTTTTCCCCTATTTCTCTTTTTCTCTCGCTGTCTCTCTGTCACACACACACACACACACACACACACACACACACACACACACACACACACACACACACACACACACCAACAGGGTGTCCGAGTGGAGGAGAAGTTCATCTCTTTCAAGTCCTGCATGAAGAAGGAGCTCTCGAGCAAATAGGTAAAAGTCTTTTCTCACACTGTCGGTGTTGTCTGATAAATGAGACAAGATTAAAAACATACCAGCAGTGGTTAATGTGAGGCGCAAAACATGCAGCATTAATTCTCTAACAGAGTTTCCAGGCACACACTAATGCAGTGTATAGTCAGCCTTTTCAGATGTGTTTCGAGGCCCTCACCCTCCTCGCCCGAAGCATTAAGTTACACTGTAATATTAACGCCTGATCAACTGCCACCAGATACCAGCTTAAGTCTGCATACATGAGCAGTGAGCAGTGCAGTTTAAAGCCGTATAAATGTTTCAAAGGAAATGCACCTTTCTGGAAACCGCTTGATAATCTGTCTTGATAAAAGACTTGATCTGAACATTTCTGCAAACCTCGCTGCAATATGAAAATGTCTACAAAAAAAATTGGGAAATTTTTGAGAGAAATGAGAAAATAGCTGACAAATAACAGGCAATGTCACTTTGGTACTTTATGTGACCTTTTCAGCAGTTAAAGGAATATTTTGAAATTTTAGAAATACTTTTTTGCCACCAGTTTGGATGAAGACCACTCTCATGAAGCTACAGTCAGCGGGTGGTTAGCTAGCTTAGCACAAACAGCTAGCCTTTTCAAAGGTTACAAAATATTATGTGTGATTTGTTTAATTTGTGTCAAAAACAACCCAATGAAAAGTTGTGGTTTTGGTGAGATGTAATGGACTGCCTGTGGTCTTATTGTCACTGTGAGTTTGCTAGGCAACCATAGACACCTCAGGAAGTCACTGTGTCCGGCCAAGAAATAGACTGATAAATATCAACCACAGAACTGCAACTTGTTCGCTTTTAGGCTTTTGAGCTAAGCTAATCAGCTGCTAGCAGTAGCTTTATAATTAACCAGCAGATCTGAGAATGATTTCAATCTTCTCATCTAGCAAATACTGTAAGAGCCACAAATCTCTAACCATTCCTTTTGCGTTCAGCGTTAGTTGCCAAGGTAATTAGAATTTTCTACAATTTAAGTTAGAAATTGTTATAAAACTTATAATTTTTCACATGTGAACATACCTCTGTTCTGGCAATACTCCCTGTGTTATTTCTGATATTTAAGAAAACTGGAGGAATCGACAGATATTACAGATATTTAAAGGAGCTGCTGGGTTTGTTGCCTGTTTGAAACTCATAAGGGGATTTGTATGCTGAAAATCTACAGGTGTAGTCACTGCAGAGGACCCAGATTTTTTTTTCTGCAGCTTGCAGAACTACTGCTGCATTCTGACTGTTTGATTAAGAGGTGCAAGGAGTTTTTCATATTCCAGTTTCTCAGTATCTAATTTCTGGTGTGTAATATAAGACAGAATTGCCTGCAGCTTCAGTGCAGGAGCGATGCAGATTATCCAGTCTGCCTTCATGATAAATTAATCTGTCGGTTTACAGTTAGTCACACTGGACTTATCACTGGCGTCATTTTCTGTCTGTTTTGTTGCCAGGTGAAGATCCCAACATCAGTGCATGTGCTACAAACTGGATGAGCTTTGCCTCTGCTGTGCTCTCTACCAGAGCTCTCGGGTTAGTGCATGCTTCAGCATCTTATTACACTCTCTTAGAAGTTTTAAAATAAACAGGACGTGGCACAAACAGGATGTGGTCAGCCTAATGCGAAGCTCTTGCAAGTGGTCAAACAAACACAAGTGACCCATTATGAACCCACAAGAAAATCCACTTAACTCAGTGTTGCAGGACTCTAAATTGCACTAATTAGTTTGTTTAACCACTTTTACCTGTTGAGAACTATTTATTGATTTATCTACTTGTAAATATATTTATCAATTAATTGTTAACTCTGATTTTATATATTTATCTAAAACTCCAACTTTGTCTTATTACTGCTCTGCCAGTGTGTATTGTTCAGTTCGATCCTCCTTATATCCTGAGTTTATTCTGTACGACAGCAGCATTACTCACATACTTTGTCCTTTTGCCGGCTCTGCAGCCCCCTGCACAGATCAGCTTAGGACAGCAGCACCTCCCCCTTTCCCTTATCCTCCTTCTCTTCCGCCTCTCTCCCGAAGCGCTGCAGCTAAAATCCTCCAGGATCCCCCAGAGCCACAGGCCTGAACACACACACCCTCAGTCTGTGGCTTTTCACTGTTTAACTACAGGCAGCTAACACTGTTAATCATTTCTTGGCTAGTAAACACAAGTGCTATTTTCATGCCACTGGCAGGGATGACCTCTTTATAAATATGCAAAATATTGAAGCCATATGTTTGTTCCACTCTTCGGACACTCTCGCTTAAATTAGTGTAGGTTTTAATTGAGAAGTAGATTAAAACGTCCTTCCCTTTAGGCTCTGTAAGGAAGAGTTTACACTTGTACTGCTACTACCTGATGACTGTTGTTTCCTGTTACAATGTTTGCTCTGGGTGGAGTTATGTACTGAAAAAGACTGAAGATATCAACACGTTACACGCTCTAATATTAACCAGACTAATGTATTTGTATTTGAGACTACTTTCTGTTTAAATTTTGAATGTTTGGATTAGATAGTCTACCTCTTGAAGAGTTTTGAAAACTTCTTTTAAATCAGGCCTCGACTGCTACACTGATGTTACAGCACAGATGCATTTATAATCACATGGTGAAATAAATATGAGATAAAACATGTGGCTTGGTTATTTTTTTGCTCCCTTTGTCAGTCTCACAAAAACACACCATTGTTTGTTCAGTTGCTGTTTTCACACAAGTCAGCTGATAAACTGTGAACAGCTCTCGCCGCCCTCACCAGACAAACCTCTTCTTCTTTTTAACTACAGCGGACTGACAGCAGGACCACAGTAGAATAAATTAGCTTTTTTATCCTCGACCTGAAGGCAAATCATTAACAGTATTAATCATCAGCAACCTGGGGCTGTGTGGGTGTTCGAGACTCTAATCAGGGACTTTTTATCTTTAAATGATTAATTCAGCAGGGTAATAATTTGCAGTCTCAAACTCAAATTCTGCACTTCCTGAAATGAGGTGAAGGGGGTTCTTTAAGGAGTCAGTAACAGATCCCTGACATTTAGAGTAAAGTTTCGTTTCAATGTTAATCCATTCATTTGTAGTTGGTGCAGTGACAGAAAGATATACCACTTTTTGTGAATAGGTCTTTGTGTATCAAGTTTATCTGTAAATCTGTTATTTTGTGACTTGGCTCTATCTGCTCGTGGTATTCTGGCTCTTCAGCTGCAAAAAACGTCAGTGATACAATTTTCTTAACTTTTCTTTTAACTGAGTGAAAGGAAAAATGAATGCCTGTACTTGCTCATTATAGCCGCACATTGCTAACATCACCCACCCATATTTGTATGTAAGTACCAGTACTTTCTCCCACTATTGCCCAGTTCTAAGCTGTTTTGGTTTCAGGTTTCACTTTCCCATTAGTATGAACAATTCAGTTGACGTTAAAAAAATACTGTATCCTCTGAAAGGGAGCCTAAAGGGATTCTCCAGCAATTTAGCATTGCACTTTCATTAAGCTGGGGGATTTACAGGAGACAGATTAAAGCAGGAATGGTCAACAGCAGCAGAGACTGATACACTGACTTTTTTTTTGTCTCAGATATGAGTGAAACTCAAAAGACACCGGATCCTACAATTCCCATAATGCAACTCATTTGCCAGCTCCTCCCTGCCTGGTTAATGCCCCCATCTTTGTCACTGATAAAAAATTGAAGTCTCAGGCCCAGTCCAAAAAAACCCTGATGACATGAAGCTGCTTCAGGGCGACTGAGGACATTATACAACTGTTATCACAGGTTGAGTAGCCGAGTACTTTTCAGAACAAATAAATCGATCCATAATTTGTAAATTCAATGATCTTAGCCACCTGGATCAGCCAGAGCCCCACAGAAAGCTCAGGTCATCATGTTGGACTCCTCGACACCGTGACTTTAATTAGCTTAGAGTTTGACCTCCCTGGTGGTGACACAAACGGAGACTTGAGGTCTTTTATTCCATCAGCTGTTCTTAAACAAAATGTGATTTGGCCTGTTACTTGCTGTGGGTGTGACACCGTGACCTCCAGTTTCTGGCTTCTCTTGTCTTCCCTGTGTTCTCTGATGGTTTTGGTGACAAGTGACATTGACAAGTGACATTGACAACAGTGATGTTGTTGACCCGTGTTTATTTGTGTGTGATTTATTATATGTGTGTATTGTATTAATTGTTGTTTTTATTCATTATTGTATTTTTTTTTTGTATCTCCCATCACTGACTGATTTGTCTATAAGCTAAACTGGCCTTTGGGGACACTGATTTTTATAAAAGCCACTTGAATGCTTGTATCTTTATAAAGTACAGCTGAACACACCTTCTCTATGCAGTAGAGAACATATACTTTGTGGAATCTATTTTAAAATTAAAACCGGTGATTGTCACAAATCAAAGCTACTTCAGGTTCGATGTGTTACTGAGCCATCTGTCCCTTCTCTAAGACTCAGATGTACATATTGTGGTGCATATTGTCAGTTTGATACAGCTCGCCACCCACACAAGCGCTGTGACAACAGGTGGTAAATCACAGCTTAAATCTTTCTCACATCCAAACAGCATTAATGGGAAAAAAAACATGTAAGGAGTTCTTCAATCAAACATCAGGAATGATTCAGTGAAATATGATGGTAACAGGCAAACGATACAGATTGCAGCCTGGCAGGAGGGCTGCACAATGTACTGCAGGGTTGTGAAATATTTTGCAGGTGCAGTTGGGTGTGAGGCAGCAGAAGCAGGTGGATTGTGCAGACCTCCACCTACACCGTCAGGCATAAAACACAATATGCAGGCGACAATACCTCTGACACTAGCAAAACACATTACATATTGTGAAACACAGATCCAAAATATACTAAAGAATACAGAACATAAAACCACTGAAACTTAACAACCTGTGGTACAGCTGACCCAGAGCTGCCCTAACATAGTTTGTGTGAAAATAGCCGACAGTATGTGTATGGGTTTGTTTTACTGTATGTAAATCAAGAGACCATACCTACAGGGTCCGACAGCTTTGTAGGGACCAAAATCCAGGACCCCCACACGTCGAAATATCTGTTTGAGGGTTTAGACTTGGTTTTAGGGTTAGAATCAGGTCTAGGTTATGGGATAGGATTTTAGTTGTGATTTATTGGTTAAGATTAGGGGATATGGTCCCCTCAAATGCAGTAAAACAGGGGCGTGTGTGTGTGTGTGTGTGTGTGTGTGTGTGTGTGTGTGTGTGTGTGTGTGTGTGTGTGTGTGTGTGTGTGTGTGTGTGTGTGTGTTGAGACTGAACAACTGAACTGAGACTGTTTGAACATCACGAGTATGAACTAATTGAACCCATCTGCTCACGGTGAAAAATGTGCCAGGCTTGCAGCATCTCGCGGACGTCATGGCAACCTGTGGGGAGGCATCAGAGGCGGCGCTGCCTCTCAGTGTGTGTGTGTGTGTGTGTGTGTGTGTGCGTGCGTGTGTGCGTGTGTGCGTGTTTGCGTGCGTGCGCATGAGTGTGTGTGAGCTGTCTGATATTTTGTTGTAGTCTGTAGCAGCGGCTGGGCAGGACGATCAGAGGGGAGAGCAGTGCACCAGCAGCAGCAGCAGCAGCAGCAGCAGAGGCAGGAGCAGCGGCGGGTGGGAGGCTGGTAGGATGTTGCGACTGAGCTGCCGATTAGGCTGATCAGAGCCGGAGCTACGATGCAGTGACAGTCTACAGGAAGACACAGACACACACGCACACACTGAGCGAGGGAGTGGAGGGGAGGGAGCGTAACATACGTATGCACACGAGAAATGATCCGCTCCTAGACTATGGCACCGTCGGGCTCGCGTAGTATCAAGCGGGGCTGTCAGAGAGTTTTGTACTGGATCCCGGTCCTGTTCATCGCCCTCATAGTGGCCTGGTCATACTACGCCTATGTTTTACAGCTTTGCATAGGTAAGAAACCAGCTGTCTGGGTGGTATGAGGAAGCAGTGTGTGTATATGTCTGTGTGTGAGGGGAAATGTCTCTGGCTGGTGTGTGTGTGTATTTTTTTTTTTTTTGGTGATGGGGTGGGGAAATATTTCTGTTTCAGCAGTTTGTGGTTCAGGCTGATTGTTTTTTTTTTTAATGCAGAAGACTGTTTTGTTGTTTACGCAGTGTGTGGACAGTGTGTGGACAGTGTCACATGACAATAACAGTTAAACCAGGGATTGTCAGTATATTGTTATGGTGAAGTGGCAACGTATTTTTACACGAAAAACTGATGTACAAATGAAAACAGACAGAATTGAATGATTTGACAGCCAGCTTTTATTGTGAAGAAGCTTTGATTACATTCTTGTGACATACACTATGGCAGGATGAACAGAATGGGATTAGACCATGTGTCTCAGATTCATTATCTGACCCCACCACCACTATCAGCACTATCTGGCAGACTTACTGTAATAGCCTCAGGCTCATGTAGTTGCTCAGCTTCATTATCTGAATTTATATCCACCACCACAACACCACCAGCAGCATTATCTTTTGGCAAGTCGTCTGACTGTAATGGCTTTTGAGTCAGGCCTGCCTCCCTCCTTCACACACTCCGCCTGACTGCTGAACGTTGGATGGTGCGGCTACAGACGGTGAGCCTCCTCTGTGAACGGTGAACGCAGAGTTGACCTGGATAGTGAGTAATGGTTTTCTAGGATGTCTCAGAGGAGTCTCAGCAGCCTACTCCTCTGCTCCATTTGGCAACTTGTCAGGCCACTAGGAAAGAAGATCTCCCCTGTCAGAAAGGGGGACGAAATGGAGACAGTTTAAGGAGACCAAACAGAAGAAAACAGAGGAAGGGAGTGTTTGATGTTCTGGCTGTTTGTTTGTTCTTAAATCTGATCTTCTCCAAATTTAGACGGACGTGCAGTCCAGCTTCAACTGACAGTGTACACCTTCATGTTAGTCACCTGATCAGTGAGAGTTAAGTATGCTGCAGGAGTAGTAGCAATAGTGCCATGTCACAGGGAGGGATGGGGCCAGACTGGTGGATCTTGGATGGCATGCCCCTCCACCCAAAAACTGACTCTTTGAGGCCACGCCCACCACAGAGGTTAGCTGGCGTCTTTACATCATGGGTGTATTACTCAACAGGTCTACTGCATACCTGTAGCACCTGGACAGAAACCTCTGTATGAAATGACTTAACATTTCTTGTTGTCAAAAAACCACAAGTAAGCAAAAACCAACCACAAAGTAACATAAAATAACCACAAAGAAACAAAAACCAACCACAAAGAAACATAAAAGAATCACAAAGAAACAAAAAACAACCAAAAAGAAACATAAAATAACCACAAAGAGATGCAAAATCACAAAGAGACAAAAGTAACCAGAGATTAAAAATGACCACAGATAAAATAACCACAAAGAGACCTAAAAGAGAAGAAAAACATGTCCACAAAGAGATGAAAAACAACTAATGACACCAAAGAGGCAAGAAAAGGACCAGGAGGAGATGCAAAATGACCACAGAGACAGATGACTGCAAAGACAGGGACCCTTTGCCTCAAGATCCATCCATCCAGATACTGTCTTTTGGTCTTCATTACATTCAATCATTACACTGAATAAATACTGTAATATGAATAATTTACAGTTTGTTATTAAACCAGGGCTTTAAATGTGAGTGTTAACAAATTTTTGTCACAAGACAAGGTCTTTAAGACTGTGCCTCAGTCTGGCCCTGTTTTAAAGTTTCTAAACCCCCCCCCCCATTCAGCAGACAGGCCGGCACAGCATCTGTCCCAGGATGAACCTCTCCTAGAATTACAGGACAGCATGTGTCTGCTGCCATCCATGAGATATTTTGATTACAGCAAAAAAGCAACATCACTGTTTGATGTGGGTTTTTTTCAACCTTCTTGTTTTGCATCCTGCAGAACAAGAAGGAAATTGTGATTCTCTCGAGTCAGATGGGACGGACAGATGAAAACAACTGCAGCAGGGCAGGACAGTGGTTGCTCAAGGCCGGCATGTGCTCCGCGGACAGACACAGGGACAGTTGTGGGAAAGTATCGTCAGCTGACACCTCTCTTTCAGCAGCTCAGTTAATCCCATTGTCTGGCTTACATAATTCACCCCAAGCAATCTGTGGTTGACCCACTTTTTTTTTTAAAGCATCAGCCTTTGAACAGTCGCTCCTCTTTCAGCCAAGGTTGTTAAAGCTGTGAAATCAGGAGGTGTTTGGCTTCTTGTGTTGTTGGACATTTACTTAATTTTGGCAAGAAAGCAAAGAGAAAAAAGGAGAAGCTGATGTATGGCAGAGACAATCAAACTTTCATAGACACATGAATATACATCCTTGCACATGCCCTTAGTCACACACTCACACACACACACACACACACACTTGTGCTTCACTGTCAGACTGGCGTTTTTATGCTGGCAAGGTGGCGCGCACACGATTTTTGGCAGCACGCCTCAATTCAGCTCATTGGCTCACCTTTCCTCAGTTCCTGCAGCGTGCATGTGTGTGTGTGTGTGTGTGTGTGTGTGTGTGTGTGTGTGTGTGTGTGTGTGTGTGTAGTGTTTGTGTGTTGCTTTACAGCCTAATTGCTCAAGATGGATGATTCTGTGTGCTCAGCTAATCATTGCTTAGATATCAGGACCAATAGAAAGCAGTGTTATCTGATCCTCCAACAGGTCTCCACTTGTCTCTTTTCATGTTTGAGTCCAGGTCTTTAGGTGTGTGTGTTGTGTGCAGGTTTTTTGGGGGTGCTCATCAACTATGTGGGTGCTGATGATCAGCAGCTTCGCCCCGGCCCCCTCTGCGGGAGCGGTTGCAGCTGTCAGCATTCACACACACACACACACACACACACACACACACACACACACACACACACACACACACACACAAACTGTGCAGGATGTTCCTGTTGTTTTCCTTTTGTCAATGCACAGTAATGCTTATCTATATGAGAGGAACAATGAGTCGAACTGTCTGACTGGGAGCATGCTGTGTATTGATTTTGTGAATGGTGTGGTATTGGACTCTGGGATTAGGGGTTTACGGAGTCAGCATTTTTCACTCTTGCTAAATTGAATTCAGACAGACTGTCAGTCAAACGTGTATCATGAAAAAAAACCCCAAAAAAACCCTCCACCACATGGAGGTGCTCCCTGTGCGAAGGATTTAAAATAAAAATAACACTTTTTTGGAAATATCCTAACCCTCTCCACAGTGTTTCCACTTCTTTAATTCAACACAGGCATGACTGTCTCTTTTCATTTTTCAGAGTCCATCGAAGACACGGGACAAAAGGGTAAGTGTTTTATAATTCTGTTTAACATCAAGAGGAATCATTTAAACTTTAAAGTGTCTCCAGCTGCTCCGTATCTGTCAAGTGCTGAGCAGAGTTTCAGGCCAGAGGAGGTTCAGCAGCCTTCAGTCTGCGCAGAGGCAGCTGCCTTCAAAACACCACAATCAGCCTGTGTCAGCTGGAAGTGTGTCCTCAGGATTTTTTTCATTACCTCAGTTAAATGTTTAAAGGCTTTTACAGTGAGAGAGAAAGACATCCATCTTTCATTTATATGAAGTTTGTACAAACACTTATGGATGAATCCTTCTGACGCTGGTGATCTTTTGCCTCTTCCTCTAGCACCACGGTCAAAGAAATAAAATCACACTAATATTATTGATATTTAATGAAGCCGCAAACCTTGGATAAATGGTTAAATTCGCACCACTGCTAAGAGAAGACGATGGCGACGACTTGTTTGTGTTTTTTTTCTGCTTTCAGTCGTGTACTTGCTGGTGTACCATGCCATTTTCATCATGTTTGTGTGGGCGTACTGGCAAACCATCTTCACCAAGCCCATGAACCCCCTGAAGGAGGTGAGTGTGTCTGATTACAATGCAGCGTTACAGTCGGCCAGCATGATGAGGCATGGTGGGAAGTGCAGATGTAGGTTACAGCCTCCCTGGGTGATTGAACGCTGCATTTAGACTAATAATACTTTCCAGTGGAAGTGCCTGGAGCTGCACTCTAATGGCTCTGATCCTGACCACAGCACTCCGGCTCTGCAGGGTGAACACACACATGCATACATCTCGGAGAGGACGCTCAGAGGAAAGCCACCTCTGCAATTCAGTTTCCGTCAGTGAGAAGCGCACATGCAGACAATAATCACCTCATATGAACGCTCTCCTGCATGAGACGTGATCGCCGGATCACTGGAGGTTTTGAGATTGTAATAAAAGTCAAATTTCGTGGGTGCTGTAGTGTTTGCTATCATCAGAGTTATTTGTTTCCAGTGTTCATCATAAGTCGCTTGAGTGGCTGAAAGTAATATCACGGCTCTGTGTTGCTTTGCCCCCATTTGCCTGCTGGGGCAGAAGGAGCCAAAACAAATGGAAGAAACAAAGATACCATTCACCGCCTACGAAGCTGCAGCTTCATAACAGACATGGCTGCATCACTGACACTCCCATAGCTTGTAGCTCATCTGACAAAATATTTGAGTGTTTTGACACATTTAAAGATATGAGTCATTACAAATAAACTGCACTGCTCACAGGTAATTCACAGGTGTTGTTTGTCTTTCCCTCTGTGTTCTGCCCTACATAGTTCCACCTGTCCTACTCTGACAAGGAGCTGCTGGAGCGTGAAGATCGGGGAGAGTCTCAGCAGGAGATCCTGAGGAGGATAGCCAAGGATCTGCCCATCTACACGCGCACCAACTCTGGAGGTACAGTACAGTACGGCACACACTGCTGCCGATGCAGAACAACAGGCGCAGACTAGACTGACATGCAGCTCTCAGAGCTCGTTTCACCCCCGTCACCTTGATAGTCTGTGGTCAGGTGTTAGGAGAGGCTGCTGCTGCTGCTGCTGACGGCTGTGTGACTGAATTGGCTGTGTCTCCTCAGCAATCCGTTTCTGTGACCGCTGCCAGCTGCTGAAGCCTGATCGATGTCACCATTGTTCAGTTTGTGATAAGTACGGCTCTCTGCTCATGCACCTATAGAGAAAAGACCACACGATATATTGAATTCTGGCAGGCGGAGTAAGATTCAATTACACTGATGTCTGACCCTGCTGTGTTACAGATGCATCCTGAAGATGGATCACCACTGCCCCTGGTGCGTAGTGACACTCTTTTATTAAACAGGCAATAGGATTTAAAACAAAGATCAGTGACACTGTGCCAGTGTAGCACTGTACTCACATGGTGTGTAATTATATAATTTTATTAAGGCACAAAAGAATTCAGGTTTCGTGGGGAAAGGTGTTATTTTCTTTATTTTCACACTGCCCGGTCACATTCACGTCAACAGGGCTTGTAAACAGGCGTCATGTGGATGCACAAATAATAGCTTGCTTACTGGACATTTAACCTCTCGTCCAGCCAGATGATAGATTTTGAGACAAAATAAATCTGAGTCAGTGCAGTTTTTACTAAACATAATTGGTTTGTCGAATCTCTTTGCCATATTGAACAAGAGAGGAACCAGGAATAAAAATGACTGAAAATGAGAATCAGCTGCAAAGCGAATGCAAGCATTAGGTTCCAGGATTTGTTTTCTGGCTGAAATGCCTGATATGAACATGTCCTTATCCATCTGGAACAAAATGTAACATACAATACTACAATACTCTGTAACTGAATGGAAATGAAACAAACCTGCTGATTGAAGGTTTTTCTAGTTCAGCTCTGCAGCCCAGTGGTTGCATTTACGTGTTTTTCAGACTAAAACAGGCTGGAAATGCTGAGGGTAGTTGTGTTCACATCCACAAAACCAAAAAGTCAATGCGAATACAATAAAAATGTTCATGCAAACTGGAATCAGGCAAATTTACACATGGAAGACCTGCGTTGTGTCGAAATGTTACTAAGAAAAGCTGAGGATGAGCTCTGATTCAAACGTCTGGTTAGCTACACAAGTAAAAACAGAAAAAAAACAGACATGAGGTAAAGTTAAAGAGGGAAAACATACAATATACTTCACTTCAGCAGATAAAATGAACAACAGCGACATTTTGATTTTGTAACAGCTCAGCCACCAACTCATCCTCAGTTTTCCTGTTGTTCTTTCTGCAGGGTGAACAACTGTGTGGGATTCTCCAACTACAAGTATTTCATGCTGTTCCTGGCATATTCGCTACTCTACTGCCTTTTTATAACTGCGACAGATCTTCAATACTTCATTAAATTTTGGACGGTAAATATAAATCATCTGCTACAATATCAACTTTTCAGCCTCTTTAGAAACTGTTGTGTCAGCACAGAATATCTCTAATGAACTCTTAATGGACAACATGATTCCTGTGTTACATGTGTGGTGTTTGATTTTCTTCACAAGGCCGGAGGTAGAGCACATTTCCGTCTGAGAGAATACCTGGTATGAACCAGCCGGTTAGTTAGTGGCACTGAAATAGAAACCTCTAGATTAGTGGAGTAGAAAACTCTCAGTACCCAGATTTCACCCGCTTCATTTGATTTCAGTGTCCACTCTGTGCTTGTGTAGTGGTGTTGATGTGTTGTTTCCCCCCTCAGAACGGCCTCCCAGACACTCAGGCGAAGTTCCACATCCTGTTCCTCTTCTTTTCGGCCTCCATGTTCTCCGTCAGCCTCGCCTCTCTTTTCATCTATCACTGCTGGCTCGTCTGCAAGAACAGATCCACTCTCGGTAGGTGGCGTCCTTCATACCCTTCGTGTGTGTGCGTGTTCTCTCAGTAGCTGCAGTATTTAAACAGAAGCTCCCTCTCATCTTTTCTCTATCCCGAGTATCTGATTCCAGTCTGCTCGTGGTTTACACAGTGTCGTCTGTGCACTAATGATGAAGGATGTGTCAGTGCATTTTTCCCACCGTCAGTCACCATCCTCATCAGCGCAGCGATTTGATGAGCCTCTCTGGGCTGATATCAGACGGAGCCGTTTCTCATTATGTGTGCACACTGGCACACTTTGTCTCTGTGTGTTGAGGAGAGTGGATTATCCAGAGGAGTATGTTACAGTGTAATGCAAAGACACAAGGCTCAGAGCAGTAAGCAGCTTAGTAACAGACACTGGTAGGAAGAGGAGTCACACCTGGTGGAACAGCCTGAGAACTGCTTTTCCTGCACAACAAAGCGCTGTTTCATTCAAGTTCGTGTGTTGATCTGTTTTACTGACTGAGCTGCTGTTTAAAGTCGAAGTTGTATTTATTCCTCTTCTCCTCCGTGTGTGTCCTCTCAGAGGCTGTACGCGCCCCGGTCTTTCGTCACGGCACAGACAAGAACGGTTTCAGTCTGGGCGTCGGTAAGAACTTCCGCCAGGTCTTCGGTGATGAAGTGAAATACTGGCCTGTTCCCATTTTCTCCAGGTGAGGTCATAATGTCAAAGGTGTTCAAAAAGAAAACTGTAGAAGTATCCATGACATAAGGTATTATTAGAAACAACGTAGGATTTAAGGTGGGCAAACTAAAACAACAACAACAACAATAAAGTAAGTCTATGATTTAAGAAATAATTTTTAAAAATAAGTGATCAGGAGCCACAGTGTCTGAAGCACAGGTCAGGTCAAACACTTGAGGCGGTGGCTCTGTGTGGCTAAGACATCCAGCTGTGCAAAAAAAAACAAAAAACAGTGAACGTTAAATCCAACTTGTAACCTGTTGAGATGTTAAGATTTGGATCACGTGCATCTCAGATTGGCAGGACTGTCACTGTGCGTCACTGTGCGATTTCAAAGGTCTTAGCGGGTATGTTCAGGAACAGTTTAATTATCGCCTGTTTAAAAGTATAAATATTGTCTAAAGAATTGCATTAGTAGACAGATGAATGGATGTGAATACTACACAGTAATTCTACTCATGCTGTCACATACTTATTGTTTTGAAAATACTTATATTTAAGTACTTATATTTAATGAGGTATTCCTAAAAACAAAAAAACATTGTGCATAATTCTTTGAAGATGGGTACTATGACATTGTTTTTATAGATAACAGTCAGACTTTATGATTTTCTTAGTAGATAATAGTCAAATAATCCCATAGACTTCTACCATATTTATATTACATCAACTTTCTTTTTCACTGTGAATAATTTCAATATGTTATATATAATATATTGTGAGTCATATAATGAATTCATGTCTATTGAAGGCCATTCAACGCCATTGTATTCATAACACAGCATCTTAACACAGAAAAAATGGTGGCTATTACTCATCTACTCTACGTAAGGTCATCACGATGACACGCATACTTTTTACATTATATACTACCATAGTGTGTTTTCATTGCATCTATAACTACAACTCTATAAGGACAATGAGTTTTCAGACTCATTATAAAGTCACCCAAATGTCATGCTAATCAGCATCAGTGCCCATGGTAATCACACACTCTAGTTCAAACAAAGACATTCAGTCACATTTCAACATGATCTAACTCTGGATGAAAAGGAAGTGTTGAATGAAAGCAGCCGCTCTTCAGCTCGGGGATTAGTGACGCTTACACCGAAACAAAATGGTTCAGAAGACGGGAAAGTCCTGAAGGAGACCAGAGAGCGTCAGCACCAGTAAACAACATCATCAAAACTGTCAATTAATGCAGAAGCTCCAGATTTGCTAAATTAGTAATTCATGCTGACAGAAAGAATAATATTGTGGATATGCAGCTTCCTGGTAATTAGTCACAGTATTATATAAAAACAAAATCATGTTTTTGAGATACAAACTTGAGATTCAGCTGTAACTAGATACCCGAAAAATATCTGCAGCAACTAATTGCTATGTAGCCTCCTTATTTATTTATTCTCCAAAAACAAAAAAACAAATGGAAAGTTATTTTCGTATGTTGTTTTGCAAAGCACTTTTTCTCTAGAAACAGTGACGTTGATGTTACCTCATCTTAGGTAAATATAGCTGCAGGCTATAACATACTGTACATTACTGAGTCAGACAAGGTTTTAGCATTTAACGCTCAGCAAAATCTGCATAGACGTTTTAACATCCATACAGTCATCAGCCATCATTTCCACATACATAAAGTTAGATTCATGACATATAATTCTACTGATGTTTATAATCTCACCTAAACTGAACAAAATTCATTTCCAAATCGTCATTCAAACATCAAGCTGCACTTCCTCCTTTCCTTTCCTGGCTCTCCAGCTTAGGTGACGGTTGCTCGTTCCCATCCTGTCTGGTGAATCTGGACCCTGAGCAGCCCTCCTCACCCACTGGCTCCAACCCTGCCAACAAGGGGTGAGTAAAAAAAAAAACCCCAAAAAACAGCAGCGTCTGCACAAGTCACAAGTCACAAGTCAGCCCCTAATGGTTTATTAACCTGTAGGTTTAATGATGCAGGAAAATCACCTTGAAGCTGTTATGGCCGTTTTGCAGTTTTAAATTAATGATTCAGATCATAGGAGGACAGGATTTAGCATTATTTTATTTAAAGAAGGAGGGTGGGCGTCAGGGGGCCCAGGATTCCTGGCTACATGCCTCCTCATGGGTGTTTGTGTGTTTCCAGTGCAGCAGAGGGCCGCCAGTTCCCCTCCAAGCCTCTGAGAGAGAGTCAGAGCCGGCTGCTCACCAGCACCCCCTCCTGGACAGAGAGTGACAATGCGGCAGACAAAGACAAGAAAGGTAAGATAATGGTTTTTCCTGTGCTGTTTGGTTTCATAACCTCCAAAAAAATAAATTAGTCGTATTTTATGACTTCAATGCTAGATTTTTATTCCACCTGTGTGTTTGTTTAGGTGCCAGCAACCCAGGGATGACCATAGAAAATGAGGCATAACCAGAGTTGAAAGTTGGCACCTTCTACCCAGAAAAGTACGTTTACAGTCACAGGGAAATCCTCCACATGTCAAGATTTAAAATGAACACGTGTCTCTATGTGTTTCCTCTCGCAGGTCTCTGCTGCCCCCTCCGCAGTGTTTGTGCCTATCAGAACGTGACGTGGTGGTGACCTCATCGATATTCGTTGTTTTCCATGTTGCGACCCTTCTTCTGAGAGGTTTACATGACTGATATCACATACAAACCAGAGAAAAATCAATAATCACTATCACCAGTATCATCCTTTTTGTGATCAAGAAACATTATCTGCTGCTACCTGACAGTATTTGGGCTCCAGAACAAGTGGATTAAAATGAAAATTGCATTCCAACAATCACATTTTCTTTTGTTTCTATATGAATAAGCACAGAGCAGCAGTGGGAGAGGGGAAGTTTTGCACTTTGTATACTGGTAAATCAATCTGAGCTGCTGTTGTATGTTACAGTTCATGGCACAGAAACTCTCAGAATGATCTATTTTATGTTATTTTCATAGCTTAGCACATTAGTAGATGCTGTTATGAGTTTGCCAAACATTTGGACATTAAGTATAAATTAGTGGTGGTGTTAATGTGATGTAAATGACATTCCTTTAGTCTTTTCTTTTTTTTCTTCTTAGTGAAGTTTTTGTTTTTGTTGTTGGAGAGGGGGGGTGGGTGGGTGGAGGGGGGGGCGAGGGCAGGTTTTCCACCCACCATCTTGAGTGTTGTGGATGATGCATGCTCTCATCTCAGGATGTCAACACAAACACACCTTGTCGTAGTGAACTGTACCACAAGATGTTCTCCCCCTTTGCTTGAAAACAAACAAAAAAAAAGTGTAGTCATTAGTAATTACATTTTTGAATAAGGGCTCTTCTGACTCGTTATAGCATGAGTGAGGATGTTGCTGTCACACTAAAACACCTGGAAGCTGGTGCTGCTCTGTGCTGCAACAGCGTGTGCCCCCCCACCCCACCCCGCCCCCCTGCCAAATATCTAACCTGCTGTATGGTAGCCTACAGTACACGTCAAACTGCCGGCCAAAAAGCTTCCTGAGTGTTTGTCTCCGGAGGGCCGGCTCACTGGCCGCCAGCAAAAACAAGCCTCCGTGTGACGCTGCCGCAGATCTGTTCACCATCAAAAAGCAGATACTGTTGAGCTGTTGAGTGTTTTTATAACTCACAACCTGATGTTGTGGATGTACTGCAGAGCAAAAAAAAAAAGAAAGTCAAATCTATTTTCACCTTCTGAGGATTCTGTCTGTTCTCGTCTCGGGCTGGAAATTACTAAAAAAAAAAAAAAAAACATCACTGAAAATTAAAGAATGTATGCTTGTTTCAAAAAAAGCTTCATGGTGACAGTCAGTGTCAATTTATATTTTTCTATTCTTCTGTCTGTACGACTCAAGAGACAATATGGATGTGTGAGGCAATGTACTGTACAGTTGTGATGCCTTAAAAGAATAAAACGAGCTCATCTTCATGTGTTCGCAGTCAGTTCTTTAAAGAGCCATTGAAGAGATGTAACGGTCAGGAGCATTTTATGGTAGAAAAGTTTCAAGCCTTTATTTACAAAATAATCTAAAAACAATCCTCTTTTATATTGCATATTCTTCTTTTACTCCTTTACAGTGAGAGAGATGTGCTGCAGAAAGAAAATTGTTTCAGTTATCGGTTTCTGACGCTGAGGGAGGTTAATAAGTCATGAACCTACACTTCAACACACACCTATGGAAGTTCAGGATACTATTCAACAACACAGCATTTATTCAAACGTTTTAGTACATGCGACTGTTCTAGGCAGCATGAATCTGGAAAGCAATACAAAAAAAAAGTTTCATTCAAAGGCCAGAACTACAAGTGAAATGAACTGCACTGGAGAGAAAAGATACATGTTTAAAAAAACAATGTTAGTTTTCCCCCAATGAGTAAA
This sequence comes from Seriola dumerili, assembly GCF_002260705.1. Taxonomy (NCBI): domain Eukaryota; kingdom Metazoa; phylum Chordata; class Actinopteri; order Carangiformes; family Carangidae; genus Seriola; species Seriola dumerili. The sequence continues at coordinate 4,937,550 of NW_019174416.1, read as the reverse complement.
AGTTTTTTTCCTTCTTTTATTACAACACTAAAACTCTTCAAATCCTTAACTTCAATTAAAAATGAAATTTTACTCTCAACAGAGTAGTTCAGGGTGGCCTCAGCATGTCCGAAAGCAGGCTAATGTTTTTTTTTTTTTTGTTTGTTTTTTTCTCAATACTTTATAATTGTTTTTTGAGTTCTGGTGAATTTTGTCAAAATCAAGTGTAAAACCATGTTGAGAGGCGATACATCCGTGTTCATATGTTGATGTGTGCTTGTGTCAATGAGGATGTTTACATGCACGAATACTAACACTCCCCCGATGAAAACCATTCGTATGCATCCCGGTACATACTGTAAATATCTTTGTATGCAACTATTCTGAGCATTTTCATGAATACAAACAGGAAAACAGCAACTAATAACACGGAGGAAATGGTGCTCACGCGTTTCAGCGTCCCATCTACAAGCACAATACACCAGCTTGTTAGTTAAAGGCTTCTCACAGGGGGATTAGAGTTTATTTAGGTCATTATAAACATTATTTATTTTATGAACAAACGAAAAATACGTCAATGACTTTTCAAGTGCATGTAAACACACTCACTGAGAGCTCCCTTTCTCATTATCAGACTAGATGTCCAGCGATCGAGGAAGAGCATACTGACATGTGGTGTCAGTATTGAATGGAGCGTCTTCAATGTCAGATAACCAGCACAATAAATTAAAGTTTAAAAGAATGCAGCTAATATTAAGGCTGAGCGTGGTGAGAGCAGTTGTTGTGATAGTAAAGATTTACATGTTCGCAATGTAAAATGGGAACATAGAGAAGGCAACAAAGAGGAGAAAGACACCAGAAACATTTTCAGCTTTCCATATAAAATCAGGTTAGAGCTTTAAAGTGCAAAACGTTTCTACAGAACATTTTAGGAAAACTAAAACCCCATCTTTTCAAGCATGTTAAATGAAACTGAACCAACCAGACTGTCTACGCTGCCTCGAAGGAATAAAAGACTAAACTCACACACACGCACCAGTGGCGTGTGTGAGGGCAGCTGTGGTTTTTTTTTTTTTTGACCATCATACTCAGTTGTCTAAGGTGGGCAGAGCCTATGGGAAACAGCTTGCTAAACGATGTGTATGTGTTTCATGTTCTTCCATTATTATTGTCATCCAGCTGTCGAAGCTTGGCCTCAGCGCCGCACTGATTGTGGATGTGAACTGCAGGATGGCAGAGGCTCAGAGTGATGTCACGACTGCTGTTTGTTAGCCTCCTCTTCGTAAGCGTTTCCTGTTCCGTTCTGGACGTAGGCAGAGCCGGAGCCGAGCCCGTACAAGTGACCACAGTACTTTGCATCGTCGATATGATCCTCAAAGAACATCTGTAGGAAATATTTTTTTTAAAGAAAATTTTTAAATTATTAAATACATTGTAAGTTTATCTTTAAAACCACAAGTTTAATTCTCTGGAACGGGTCTTAAGCTTGGGAGAGCACTCTCATGTGAAATACTGGCACTTGACGTGTTTCTCTACTCTACACAGTGTTTAGTTACGCTATTAAAAGACTTGCACAGTGGTGAGGGTAGCATTATTTCCACTTTTCAACAGTTGTTCTTTTGTTTGCCTTTTTTTATTTCATTAGCCCTGCAAAAAACAAATATCAGGAGCTCAGAGTTCACAAGATTAGCGTTGTGAGAAATGTACACGTTTCAGAGAAGCACGCTTTTTACAAAATGGAAAATTTGAGGTAAAGACCATAAGAAAGGCAAGTGACTAGTTCATTTGTCAACCTTCTGTGGCTGCAACAATTATTCTATCAATCAATTAATGGAACAACAGAACAATAATAATAAATGATTCATTACCAGAATAGTTAAAGAATTTTTTTTCAAACTGATTTCTTCAATATAATTCAGAAGTAACAGAAAGAGCTGTGTGCTTGTGTTATGTTTGGCAGACAGTGCGAGTGAGTGTGCGCGTGTGTGACAGAGGGAGATACAGAGATAGAGAGAGATAGAGAGAGAGAGAGAGAGAGAGAGAGATGTTGAGAATCAATTTAAAATTGGTTCAGAGCTTTTCTCAGTGTTTTGTTGTTATTAAACTCATCCTGTGCGTAAGAGGCGATGGCTGAGGTAACAAACTATTCAAAGTGACTTTAGAAGGCAGCACCAGATGCACATTTCTCTCTCTAGCCTAATCTGATGGCATTCAGTTCAGACTTGTGCTGCACTGACACTGATCAGAGATGTAACTAAGTCAAATCTAGTATCTCACGTAAAAGTGACCAGGATGTGCGTGTTCAGAAATGAGACCATGTCTGAACAAGCACCCTTAGGTGTATGAAAGGGGTGTAAGCAGTACTTTGGGCTGACTTTGTGAGATTTGAGTTTCACTAAACTAATATAACATCACTCCTTTCACTGACTCCAGAAGCCTACCTCTCTCATCTTGAAGAAAGCCATGCCTGTGAGTAAAGAGTCGGAGCCGGCCTGATGCTGTGGTCCAATCCTCTCCAGCTCCAGCTGTTCAGCTACTTCCTGCAGCCCGCCCTGAAAATGAAACACTTGTCAATCACTCAAGACCATGCTCCTAGTCAAAGTAAAACCTGAGGGCCACACTCAGAAGAGATCAAGGTGTGAATCTTTCAATTACTAAAACAGGCGGTACTACTCTGTGCTACCTGCTGTAATATTTATCAAAGTACCTTCAGGTTTTTACAGCTCTTCATGAGGTACTTGACATCATAAATGACTGGAAAGTACAAACGAAGAATCTCGAAAAAGTCCACCTCCTCCTCAGGCAGGTTAGCGTTGGACAGAATCTTGATCAGGTATCCAAAGTCATAGCCGCTGCAACACACGTACACACAAACACATGCACACCTTTCAACAGTGTTATAAAGAGCACACAGCATCAGGCTTCCAGAGATTCAGTCCCTTCCAATTTGCCATGACAAAGATAACTAAGGACAACCTGACTGGTTTTCTTTTTGTCATGCCTGTATCCGCTCTCCTCAAGTCAAGTATACAAGACCACTACAGATGGGACACTACACAAGGGCAAATAACTACACAAAGCAACTGAATTATCCCAGAAATTATCACGTGATATTGGATGTGGATTGAACAAGTATCCTACTAATCAGTGGCTAATAGGAACTGAAATAAGATTAACAGGATGCTCAGCTCAATCACAACAGACCCACTGTCCAATAAGATTAACACTGAATTCACAAGACAGCAATAAAAAAACAGGATAAATTAAATAAATAATATAACATAAACAGACGCAACAAAAATACAAAGAACATAAATAATAATGACATTAAAGCCTGTTTGTAAAAGTGTGTTCTCAATACCTGAACAAGATGACAGTGATGTTTCAAACCTAAGCTTTGTTTAATATCCAAAGCCTGGTTATCTTTAGCCTCAGTTTGCCATGGAGACACAAGTGGGAAACTGAGTACAAAATGAAGATGTTAAGCAGCAGGTTGTAGAAAATAAGGGTAAAAGTTGCCTCGTCACCAATAATTACACTTGAACAGCAAATATAATGGTAAATTTTAACAAGATATTTTCTAGTTTTAACATGTTTGTAGCAAAACAATCCTAGTTCTGCGTAACATCTTACAACAAGACAAAAAAACAAACAAACAAAAACAAATAAACTTGCATTCATGCACTGCATTGGTTTCAAACTCAAAACACAGATAATATGGACGGTTTGGATAAAAGATACTGTGCATTATGTATAAGGTGATGAGCAGACACGGTCAATGATACTATAATTAACACATTGTGTTTCTGATGAGTACAAACTGTCTGATAATGGTTTGTTTATTAAGTAGCTGGCTAAAGTAAAAGAGAAGTTATGAGACAGACAATTTGCCATTTCTGTAAATTGTCTGATTTTTCTGAATATTATGTGCAGAATGAGTATGACTCCTGTTGCTATGCAGCCGTTCACAGTATAGCAAATAACTGCAAAAGCGGAATACCTGTGAAAAGACAGCCACTTGACCCCATCGCAGAGCACCACTCCTGATGTCATCAGCAGCTCTGCAAAGTATAGCGTCTCGATGCCTTCGTCCTCATGCTTCTTGAACTGAATCCCTGAAGTAGTCAGGAGCTCAATGGAGTCCTGTGCATACATATCCTCTCTGATGACACACAACACACATCACACTTTATTATTACAAACACAAAAGACAGTCAGGGAGGGATGATAGCAGTCATGGACAATTTTGTGAGTTTTAAATACTGGCTTGTGTTTTGTTAGTGTATGCATTTGAAATAGCTGAGATGCTCTTCTCAAAGCTAGTACCTGAACCATTAATGTGAATTATGCAAATTCTGGTTTACTACGCGACTATATAGTCCTGAATTGTTGCATTTGAAGTTGTGTCGCCAAAACCGCTTCCTGTTAAATGTAAATGCTACTAAAGTCAGGTTAAAATTCTGGATGCATTTGAATGAAACATAAATGACCGGGATGAAACAGACAGGAAAATCATCTTACGTGAGGTTAAACTTAAAATTGAACTGCCATGTTGATGTTCCTGGAGGGTATTCCCCTTGTTCGTTCATAAACGTGAGGCCCAGTTGGATTATCTTGAGCAAATCCACATTGCAGCGCAGTAACTGGTACTGATAGTCCGCGTTGCTTCTGAACTCTCCGATTGGTCTGGCTACTACACCTGGAAACTCTGTGTCCTGCAAGATGAAGAATTTATTTTGCACAGTGGAAATCTATCAAAAAGGGAAGTGCCAGAGTTTTTTTTGTGTGTGTGTCCCTATGAGCACCACTAACCATAGCAATGTAGTTGTATTTTCGAATGACATGTCGGATCCTCTTCAGCTCCTCCTCCAGGTTGTTGGCCCAAACCTCACATATTCTTTGGCTGTGATCCACAGTAGCTGCGGGCATAGTGCCACTTTACCATGCAAAAGGAAAAACACAGACAGAAATACAGAAACTTCAAGAAGACAGTAGCTTCATAGACCTGGCCCTGTACACACTGACCTGTGACAGACCTAATAATAAAAGGTGGCAGCACAAAGGCATTGAACACATGACCCCCAGATATACAAGAAGTGCTGACAAACCATTGACAAGATATAACGTTATAATATTAAATGCACAGATGTCTCAGTGTCAGTCTCAACACTGGGGGAGCTAATTCAATCTAAGAGCTGTTTGTGCTTCCTTCAGCTGGGACACTTCACATTAACTGCTAAATTCACAAATTCGCAGACAGACAGTGGGAACGGCAGCAGCTGACGATTCAAGACATGCAGGACGTGCTTAGCTGGCTGTTGTTAACACAGGCTCGTCGCAGGCAGTTTTCAGCAGCACTTTGGGCTAGCTAGGTTACCTGTAGCAGTTAGCAGGCTACGGGCTTAGCGCCGGTTAACATGAGCAGGACAGTGGAGGCTCTCAGGTCGGAGGCTGTGCACAGTTTCAACGCACTTCTGAAGCAGACAGCTGCCTCGTCAGATAAAGAGGAGTGTGTGCAAAACGTGAAAGAGACGAATAACTAGCATCACACACGCACCCACACATACACATACATAGCCTACATATATTTATATACACACACACTCGGCGCCACTTAGATACTGCAAAGCTACTGTAGCCAGGTCAACTCACCGTTCCCCAAACCGGGCGGGTGTGTGTTTGAAGCGTGTACTATCTGAAAACTGTTACTTTGTTCTACGTTATTGTGTCGGGGCTGTTCCGCTAACTTTTAAATAGTTTATATTCAGTATTGTATCGATGTCAACCTACGGCTGCCATCATAGCTGAGCCTACAACACGACGTCATCACGTAAAACTGAAACGTCATGTACGTATGTCTGTATGCTTATGGCCGTATGACCTACGTTCTATTTGTTCACAACACCTGCTTTAATAACTTAAAAAAGAAAAAAACAAATTCCAGTTTTTTCTTAGAAAATGTGTTAATTTTGTGTCCAAACAAAAGTGATCAACAGTCTATTACACCATTAAACTTGGACCTGGTATTTCTGTAAGTTCCCCACCAATTTCCTTTTGCTCCTTGCACTCATATTGTTGTACACACATAATAATTTGCCTTTTCTTGCAGTTTTAGTTTTGACTTTTTTTGAACACTAATACAGTTCAGAAAAACTAAAACAAACAAACAAAAAAGACACAAAGTAAAGGTCCTCAAAGTAAACTTCTCCTTGCTCACAGATAATAAATGAAAGCAGACAGCGGGGTGAGCCACAGAACAGCATCACTGGTGCTGGCAGGGCTTTAGGGTCTGGCTCATGGCCAGTACAGCTGGCCAGATGTACATCAACAACAGGGATTGGAGGTCTAATGAGGGACATCTTCTGTTGCCGCTGACTAAACTTGATAATGTCATAGAAGCTGGTAGAGGTCTATTCATGCATGTTAATAAATGAAGCTGTCTGCTTGCAGTTGTTCAGACACAAACTGTTTGACACAGTTGCACATCTCTTGTACCAGGGCTTATGTATGATGAAAAAAGGGAAACAACTGGGTTTACAGTAGTTTTGACTAAATAAATTTGTGTCAAGTCTCAAACATACCAGACTGCAACTCGTTGGTTAATCTGTTCATCTTTCTGAAATGTGGGATTGAACATACAGAGCCTACATTTTGCCTATTGTAGACTGAGTATATAAATGCTAGGAACCATTTTTAGAGGGTTTCTTCATTAAGCCTACAAAAGTTAGACTTTGTTCTTATGAAAATTATTCACGGTGTGTTCTATAGATTATCCAGAAATCTCAAACCCTGAGTAAATGAAACCAAAACTATCTGCATACCATGCATGTGAACTGACTCTTAAAGGTCAAACAAGAACACAATAATCATTAAAGCAATATAACTGACAGTAATGTATTTATTTGTCATATATATTTATTTATTTCACAAGAACTTGGACACAATAGACACAATTTTGTATTTAGGTCAGTTTGATAAATTTGGCTCTTTTCAATTTGGCTTTTTCCACCTGAACAAATAAACAGCAATATGAAGCTCTTTCTTTTATACAAGGTCATAAGTCATTATGACCAGACAACTTAAACCCTCTGATACAAATAAAAACAACACGCATTAAAGCAAGATTACAGTAGTCAAAAAAATAGGTCAAAGTACAAAAATATCTTAACATGCTTTGCTTGATCATCTGTACATTGTTCATTTGCAGTATTGCAGTGCACCTACAGCAATGTGTACTACACTATTACAGTGAGCAGTTTTAATCCTAATTTTACAGTTAAAATGGCACAAATATTCAAAAAGTCAGTCAGTAATCTGCTTCCTTAGACAGCAAAATATTTGTGTTCACATGCTCTCGTCTGCTGGTTCAGTAGTCCTGTCATTTATACAAGTAGACAGTTGATTCCCTTTAGTAAAAAATTTGGTTTGATCATAACAAATCTGGTGTTGAAGTAGTGTGGGCAGGAATGTATAAAGTTCCCTCATCTTCTGGAAAAAAAAAAAAAAAAAAAAAAAAAATCAAAGCTTATTTTCCACTGTGTAGCATTAATATCACGTGATATCCTGTATGAAGTTGAAATCTGCAGGTGTGGCTCATAAGGTGCCAATCAGCCACAACTAACCACTGGTTATTGTAGTGTAATGACTCTAAATCCCAGCTGAGGTCACTGTGGTTTGCTGAGTGAGTTCAGTTCATATTATATGTTCTTTGGGACAGAAACAACACTACACTGCCATTTGAATTACATTTTGGATGGAACAGGATTACTGCTCGTCTTTCAGGCCAGACTGAAATCATGAACCCAGACTGTCTGTGAGTAGCAGTGACCATAAGGTGCGACAGCATCTACAACAGCTGTTAGACAAAATTATCAAAACATTTTATGGAAAAAGACTTGAGGAGATAAATCTTTGCAAAACACTGCTTCAAAGATGAGTCATTCTCTTAGTACAATGCGACAGCAGCTTATAGTCTGTATACACCTTGAGTCGGCTGTTTTTATCCCTGCAGTTTTTCTATTTGTTGTTCCATCTTATGTTACTGTTTTATCTGTTTGATTCTGTCCTGATTTCCCCCTAATTAACTAACTAACTTAGCAGCTTTAAAGATCAATGCACCTAAAATGATGCTTTGGTCTCTTAGAAGCTCGTGTCGTTTTAAAAAATTTGATATCAAAGTCCTGTTTGTCTCTTTTTATAGCCAACACTGCTTTTCTAGTTGAGGATAAATCTGTTGCGATCCATTATTGTAGCAGTGTTTTCAGAAAGTGTTAACATTGTAAAGCCAAATGCCTAATGAATAAATTAAGTGTATGGAAGACCATAATAAAAAGCGCTCATACTTACTCATTTTACATGTACACTGAATTGTTCAGAACTGCTCTTTACTTGCCTTTTACTTAAGTAAACTAGTTTCTGTTGAGATCACGCCAATATTAAACTGTGTACAGTTTTATGGGTTAATTCTGCTGTTGAACAACAGACATGACTGGGAGCTATATTCAGCTTTGCAATTACTTTCAGAAATTCTTTCACTGGGATTAGAAGTAAAATCTAGTCAGCTACAGCAACTAGTTTTAACTAGTATGTATGTGGCAACGGGGCGAGTCCACCACACAACATGCAAACAAAAGTGCAAGTAAGCTGTGTAACCCGACTTTTCGCTAAGGTTAGTGGCAATAGCCGGGTCACTTGATTAATGTGAAGGTAGCATTTGTTCAGTGGCCTTGAAGCTACTGTGGCTTCCACCACACGCTACGTTTGCTCAGGCAGCAGAGTAGGCAGCCTCATCTGAGTCGGGATCCCTGGTGCTGTCCTCGCTGGCGGGTGAACGACAGCTCAGGTCTGCGATCCCAGACTCCTGGTCGCTGCCGTTGGAGAGGTTGGCTTCGGATGTTTTGTTCAGGTCTTGGGGCAGGAGGATCACGCTGCTGTCTGGTGCTTTTGGCTGACAGGGGCTGCTGGTGATGAAGCCCCCAGTGTAGTCCTGAGGGGTGTTGGCCAGAGTGAGGTCATTGCTGAGAGCCCACGCTGTGGGACTCTTATCAAAGGTGGTTGCTTTCTGGGTGACATGCCATTCCTGCTCCTGCTCCAGTTCAGCAATTTTCTATTGGTAATGTAACACATGAAGACTACAGTCAACTTCTATAAGCAGGAAAAACACTGGAGGGGCATTTTTTTCTCATGACAAATGACTTGCAGTATGAATTCACAGCACTGTCCTACCTGTTTGTGTGAGGCCAGCTGCTCCTCCAGCTGCTGAGTCTCCTCTTGGATGGCCCTCAGGTAATCATCTATGGACTGCCTCGGATGCATCCCTCGGTCAAAGCGGTTGTACAGGCCTCTCCATAACCTATACAAAACCAAGTTCATCTGTGAAATCATCCTCCTTTAACTCCTGTGTAGTTTCACTTTCAGACTATGAGCATTCTTCAGACAATCAGAGGCCAAGTGTTCAACTGAGAACTGCATTTTTAACATGTGTACACCAGATTTCAAACTAAGCTGTTTTAGTTGCTGTTAGTGACAACCTACTTAAAGCAGTAGGGGGCAGTAGACGGCCGTAGTAGCCCCTGAGTCTGGCTGTGGTCAGGCCTGTACAGAGGGTTGATGTAGTCTGCACGGTTCGTCCATAGGTAAATCCACAAAGAGTGAGTCCTCTCTCGCACTCTGTCAAAATGGCAGATAAAGACAGAGTTGTCTGTACTTGTACAAGCCCAGTGATGTAATATACTACTGGCAACCCCCCCCCCCTAAGTCGTCAGTCTCCTCTCAGACCAGATGTCAGTGCTGTGAAAAGGAAAAGAAAGTGATGGTAGCAGCAGGTTTAAATCTCACCCTAGCTCCATCCTCTCCCGCTGGTTGTTGCCAATGAAGTTGCCATACTGGCAGGAGTAGATGTGGCTGTGAATGGTGATGAGGAACCTCTCGTTGAACTCAAAGGCACAGGGGAACTGCTCCATCAGCTGCCACACGCACTCCAGGAACTGATCAATGATGGGAGACACCTCCTTAGGATCTCCCACCAGGTGGTTGCATCTGTAGAAGAGGGGCATGTATAGTTAGATCAAAACAAAACATCTGAATCGTAGATGTCTTGAAAGTTGCTTTTAGAGTCAAACCTGTGAGAGAACTTGTGTCCAAATGAGACCCAGTCTCTCTCGATGAGAACCTAAGTGAAGAAAAACAAACCAAAATATAGTCTACAGTCTTGTTCATCTTGAATTCCAGTATGTCATGATTAAAGGTTCAGACACAGTGCACAGTCAATCCCTGCAGAATGGCTGAACCTCTTCACCCTCTGTGTGGGGTCATTTCCCTCTGACTTCAGGGGCAATTCCCAAAAGGAGGCCTCTGCATTACATTCATTTTCCATAGTGGCTCTTTCTGGATTCCAAGATAGCCTTCACAAATCCTTCTGATCAAAGAGACAAGCCCCATGAGCCCAGCATGGACTACTTTCAGCTAAAGCCACAATGTGGCTGCATATATTAATATGACACAGAGACACCAGAGGGTTATGTGACATTTACAGTCTTACTTCCAAGATTCAATCCTACACTTCAATGCAAAAATTCAGTATTTACCATGAGTCCTCGGAGGGTCCTGTAGTAGGGATCCAGCAGCACACAGGCCACTGAACACACCTGGGCCGTGCGGTCCCACCCGTCTGAACAGTGAACCAGGACACTGACACCCTCCTCTGCAACAGCCTACACACACGCACGCACGCACGCACACACACACACACACACACATCACGCACAAACACAAATACAGTCTGTGCAGTGCCAGAGCACATTCAGGGTGTTGAGAGTAAATTATGGCTAGAAAACAAAATAAATTGGAAACATGAAAATATCATCAATCATTTATGTCAGATAGGGCAGAAAGTCCCACTGTTTGCTCTCTGTGGATTTTCTAGTGGCAAAAAAATGTATTTTTTGTTGCCAAAAATGGGAGTAGACCAAGTAGGTCTTTTAAAACTTTAACTGTCTGTGAAGAATTTAGTTACTATTTTGCCTCTGTGATGGATTATAATTTAACCTCAGCCCATTATCAGAACAGATGTTTGCCCTTTGATGGTGACTTTCAGCTGCATTAGAAACACTTCAAACAAGTTTCTGCCTGTTATCCATTAAAAAGATAATATACCAAGAGAATATCAAACTATGACACCAATAGTCTCAGTGATTTGAGGTGGAATTTACCCTTAAAATGGATATATCAGTTTTCCTTTCTCATGCTTTGACACCTAAACCCTCAAGGCCAAAATGTTAAAGATACTCTGTGACTTCTGTCCACTATTAGTGCTATAGAGTAACATTTTTACAAGTGAGTGTTTACATAATGTGAGACAAATTCCTGCTCCTGGTTTCATGCTATTCCACAGATCAACAGTTGGGGGCGATAAATGTGGATATGCGCCAATAACGGCAAGAAAGTGTGCAAGCAAGTAAATGTGGATGCCAACATTGCATGATTTAAAATATAAATGTTGAATTTTCTCCTGTTTGCACCAGTTAAAAATCCTACAATACATTGCAAAAATTAAAAACAGGCACGACTGAACAATGAAAACAGTTTAAACAGGACTGAATCAGAGGCCTGGAGTTCCTGTTGCTGAAGTTTGGGGAACTGGACAGATGTGCTTTTATTGTGGTTGTATTGTGTTGTGTTGTTGTTGTTGATTGTTGATGATTACTGCCTGGTGTTTCTGTTTTGTTTTTTTATAATATGAGAAGTCTGACACAGTTGGTTGTGGTATTTTATCAGTAATTATAAGCCCTATGGTAAATGAAACTTTTTGAGGGGAAACTGCCAGCTACTAGAGTTTCCTGTTAGGCAGCACAACAACAACAACAACAACAACAACTCCTGACTGTTGAACTAACTGACCCCAACCTCAGCCATTCCCATCCCTCAGCCATTTACTACCTTAAGTATTTGATTGGTGGAGCCCAAGAAAAAATAGCGGCCAAAGGTCTCTTCGTTGTATAACTCAGAAAGGGACAGTCATTTTTTGGCAACAGAAGAATTCTTCTCTCTTTTTATTGACTAAGCACAGTTAAAGAAATATCTCTGCACAGACAGACAATATGTATCACACAAAACTTGCAGGACACAACACACACAAGCACCTAAGCTAATATTGAGTGCAGTGGTGAAGCAGACAGCGGGGATTAACCTCCAGACTGACCTTGGCGATGAAGATGCCTGCATCCAAAACAGCTTTGATGTGCTTGAGCCAGCCTGAGCTCTCCAGACCCTCCAGGAAGTCGGACATGGAGGGGGAACGCAGCTCACACACTGTAACCACAACACAGCTGTCTCACTGGCAGGAAACATGGAGCATACCTGATTGAGGGACTTTATTAAACCACACGTTCACTTTCATTATAAGGACAACATCCATGACTGTGAATTTATGGGGGAGTCTGTGCATGGCATGGGAAAATATGGGTCATTTGAGTATATTTTGTCCGCCCCCCAAACAGATTTCCTTCAGCTTCTCATGTGATGACTCATTTGGATGCCAGCCAATGTTTTCAGTGACACTAGCATCTACCACTGATCCAGACTGAAATATCTCAACAGCTACTGGATGGATTGACATGACATTTTGTAGAGACATTCATGGTCCCTAGAGGATGAATCATAATTAATTTACTGTCTCCGTGACCTTTCCTCCAGCGCCACCAGAGGGTTGACTTTTTCTTGGGTCCCAGATTTTCATACATGTCCCCCATCAAGAAGATTTGGTAATCTTTGGTAATCCCCTGAATTTTCATTGCCATTGACAGGACTCATTTCTAATTTGTCCAACACTTGGGTTTATGATCAAATGACTTACAAAATTACCATCAGCATCACCTGTACTTTGAGTTTAGTGCTTATCAGCATATGTTAGCATGCTAACACGCTAAAGTAAGATGGTATGGCCTGCTTAGATCAGCACGTTAATGTCAGTGTGAGCATGTTAGCATGCTGACATTAGCCTTAACTAACTCCTGTGCCGAAGTGCAGCCTCACAAAACAGCTGCAGTGTGGCTGCAGACTTAAGTCTTTTTATAGTGTTTTTTTTTTTTTTTTTTTTTTTTTTTTAAATATGAATGAAGACAAAGCCATATTCAAACACAATCACACACACGAGGCAGACAATTAAATGCAGATCCATTTCTGTACCATAAGGCTTCCTGCATTATGTTTGTTTATCTTGCAAAACAGAAACTACAATTTATTTTTCCATCTTCAGGGTTCAACATAAATATTTGTGAGTTCCCTGAGAGGAAGTGACATGAACCCGTTTCTCCATGGCTAACATTTTATTTGCTGAAGACAATTTATCACATTAACACTCATAATTCAGACACTTTGAGGTTACTGTATGAAAACATCTGCTCCGTCCTCACTCATTAAGCTGCTGACTGAGGTGACTAAGTGTTTTTTGCTGACAGCACATCAGCTTGCTGACCTGTAAAAGTGCTGTGAGGCCACTGATAGGAGAGTGAGCAGGTGAACAGGTTTATTCAGCCTTTGGTTTTGTAACACTTGGTGTGCTGCACTTAGAAGAAATGTTTGAGGTCATGCTGCCAGGCGGGGGGTCTTCTAAATCTTATTGAAGTGTACGATCGGGTAGGGAGAGTCAGGCGAGCTCTGAAGGGCAGGCGCTGTCTCCAGCATTTAAAGACTTCCCTTGCGCTGCCAGGGGGCAAAGAGTTATCACAACTAAGAACAGCTATAACTTTTAAGACTTAAAATCACATCATTCTCACGCCCTCTGTCTCTCTTTGGGGGATAAGGTCCTGGATTGTCCACTCTGGGAAACCAAAATAGCTCTGAAATAAAATCCAGATGGATTCAAAGTCTTCCTAGGAGCACCCCTGCACAATACCCAGAAATTCTCCTGTGGGCTCATTTGAGGTCTGATTGCAGCACAGTCCAGTCTGCATGAGTGCACATGAAAACCACAGGGGGTAGCATGGGGTCTCGCTCTGCTTTAGTTATTGAAGAAGCAGCAAATTTAAACAGGCAGTGCCAGAAAATATACATTTTGCTCCACAAACACTGATGTGTTGAGACATTTCTGTCACAGTCAGGAATGCACTGCTGTGGCCTCCAAACTGTTTCTACGGTATGTAACTCTAAAAGTCAGTGAGGCACAGATTGTCTGCACAGGACGTGATTATTACCTTCTAGCATTTTTTGCTGGCTGTTCCTCATAACGTGGATGTTCTCGATGCCGATGAACTGGAATTTAATGTTGGAGTAGTTATCTTCATTCTCGTAGCCTTTTCCCGCGGCTCGGTTTGCGATCGCATTCAGCTACAAAAACATATGATTGTGAGTTAAGAGTGTTTCAAGAACAAAAATCATACAAAAGTGGGGTTTTTACACAAATCTCCATTATATAATATTGATCATGGTTCAGCTAGTACAGAGCCAGGATGTTTTCAAGACTTTTGCTGTGAGCACATCCAGCTGGCAAAACGCAGCATGGAAAATAAAGCCCACCTGAACATACAGCATAGTACTGTATGGCTTGTATTTTCGCAGGCCGTTCCTTAGGCACAAAGGGCTCACCTTAGGCCTGGTGTCCACCACATACATGAAGTCGCTGCGGGGATTGGACCTTAAGATGGCCTCCAGCATCTGTTCATCCTCCAGGCAGCGAGCGCTGAAACCTGACAGAGGCTGGCTGCTGCGGCAGATGGCAGCCTGGGAGGAGGCAAGAAGCGCTCAGGTTTCATGCGGGAATGTTTACTCGTCTGACAGTTGATTTTAAGTGAATTATTACTCGGCATGACATGTAGATCATAAAATTCATCCGTCATGTGAGAATCAGGGTACATGCAAATTCACAGTGCTCTCTCTCTTCATGTTCAATTTAAAACAATCAGCCAAACAACTTCTCATATCTCCATTTAGGGGACACAAGGGAAGGGGACAGAGATTGTTGTGTGATTCTCCCTTCTGGCTCATGAGCCAGAGTGGAGCCCCTTCGTACGGACTGATATCCACACACAGGCCCATCAGCCCTGGGAATCTGACCTCGCACACATAAAGCACTCCCAACTGTCCAGTCAGGGATTAATAGGATGAATTATGGATATTTAGGCTTATTCTTGATTCAAATATATGGTTTTCAAAAAAAAGAAAAAGAAAAAGAAAAAGAATAACTGTAGCTGAATTGTGGGGGCAGACCAGACAGGACATCTGGCTTCATCTCCTCATAAATAGTCTCATCTACCTCTGTTGTGTTGCCGCAGAGGTGCAGTATTTAAGGCGACCACTTGACCCACATGATCAATAGGTCAGTCTCAGCTGAAGAGGCACAGAACCAGTAACTTGATGTGAACCTAACTACGTTTGAAGCTCAAACCTTATGACAAAAACTACATCTTATATCATACACCTCGGAAAGACTGCTCTCATACCAGACGAAACTAGAAACCAAATGCAGAGTCTGGTGCTACTTCTGTACCATCATAGCATCATCAGTTTGATTTATTTCAGGCTCAGTGTCTATATCAGATCTACAGATGGAAAATTGAATGGGGAAAAAAAATTTACTGCCCAAAGGGTCATTTATGTTCCCTTTACATCTGAAAACCGTCTGTAGCCGTCACTGCCCACATACTTCCATGCATCATTTGCGTTGGCATGGTTGTTAAGCCATAAATCCACTCGAGTCAAAGTTTCTGACATCAACAAACACGGTGACGATGGTGGAGGGCGTAATCATCTACCTCTTACATGGCAAAAGTGGAAGCAGCATTGTAGATGGCGGTGGCCTGTGAGGTCATTAAATATCACATAACCTCTCCTCAAAAAGTCCAGCCATTTTTTAAATTTTCATTGGCTACACTGCCCCCAGGATTTCTGGTGGTACTGCTCTGTTTAATCCATAAGCTTTCAGAAAACGTGGACAAATACAGACAGAACAAATGCAGAGTACAGAAAAAAAAAAGACTATTCACATCTAGCGTTGAGCATGAATGAGTGTTAACTGCTAAAAATTGCCAGAAAACAGCATCAGCAACTCAACGGCAGTGACTTAATGTTTACTAAACTCACTTTCTGGCTAGCATATTTTGTGAAACAAAAACTTCTGGCTGCTGGAAGAGGAGAGGTAGATGACATTTCAGCAACAAAAACTAGCCTAACAAAGAAAGCAAAAATGAAGTACTGTCAACACGTATTCGTACCTGTGCAGGGTCTGAATCAGAGAGATGGAATCAGAGGTTCTGTCAGTTTTGTTTTGCATCTGAGGAGCGTCAGACACGATTAATGCCCCTATGATATTGGTTAACATAGGAGGCATATAGAAAATAAAGAAAACGTGTATGTAGTCAACTTACATGATTTTCTTTGGAGTAGTACGACAGAGTGGGAAATCTTCCCCTGCTCCTGAACTTGGAGCTCCCCACGATGACCGGAGGTGCGGCAGATTCAGGTACAAAGAGGTCAGCGGGGTAAGTGTCACTCACCTTAAAAAAAAAGAAAAAAAAAAGAAAAAAAAGACATTACAAAAGTCAGAGAAACCGTGATGTCCATATTAGGATGAAATAGTACAACTGGTCATGGATGTCGGCCTGCTGACCTTGTAGTTTCGGTTGACGGCAGAGAGTTTCCACAGGGAGTTTGGAAGTCCCATTCTGCTGTAATCAGCCTTGAGGTCCAAGAAGTCCCATTCCTGCCGTCTCTCCTCCTCATCCACGTTAGGCTTATAGGAGAAGCAATACAGCTCTGCGTAACTCTCTGCAAGGCACAATACTGGTTTGATGAGGAGAGCCTCCAATTTGTATGAGGCCAAGGTGTTGCAAAGCAGAGGAGAAGATGATGAGATGAAGATGTTTCAGAGCAAACAATCATCATCAAAAATCTCATGATAGTGCAGCAGCAGATTATTCTGGAGGAGGGATGTTTAATCAAGCACCAATACTGATGTAGCTGTAAAATAGCTGATAAAAGACAATAATAAGGACCCCATGATATAATGGTTTGGCTCTAATGCAAGAACATCACCAAATCAATCCTTTGCTGGCATCATACCACATCTCACCTGGCTGGGAGAGACGCTGCAGGGACAGGTGAACATCGTGGCATTCCCGCTCTCGAGGAATGACAAAATGAAGAACCTGGAAGTTCTTACAGTGGATGAGCAGAGCACATCCTGACGCGGTGGCAGCTTGTTTCTCCACACTGCACACCAAACTGTGAAGCACCTAAGACAAATAGAAGACAAACTGACCTTCCATAATGCTATGGCATGAGTAACCATGTTGACATTGTAAACGTGACGCTTGGATACAATCTGTGTGTCGCACTGATTTTTCACCCCGTCAGTGTACTGAGCTCATGCCTACCCAAGTTTCATTGCGCACTCCGGCCTCATTCTCCACAAAGATGGTGTGTGTGGCTGTCAGGTACAGGGTGCCCACCCTACTCCTCCTGGGAGAGACTCTGTCCCGCAGCCTGACATTCTCCACCTGGAGGAGGAAGGTGAAGAACAGCATCAAACATCCTCATCCTCAGCTCACGAACAACTACAGCTGTGTTAAATGCACTGATGGACGAGCACACACCCAGCCGTCTAATGTAGCTGATAGCAGCAGGAAGACCCCGGCTGCCTACGTGGCTGATACCGCACACGCCCTTTAAATTAAGCCTGCGTGTTTGCTTAATTATCTGAATCAAAACTCTGCATCAATTGTGAGTAAACATGGCGGTTTGTGTTTACGTATCACTGAGGTAATGCGGACATTGTGGCTAATCACTGCAACGAGATCCGCGGTTACCTTTGGTAGTCGGATGTGCTCCATCAGCAGCTGAGAGACGAGCCGCAGCTTCCTGCGACCACTGCACCTTTCACAACACAGTTACCAGCAGTACAACATGTGTACAGCAGTGTAACAGTGAGTTGTAGGTGAGATTAAATGGTTTACGTTTGTTCCTCAGCAGCGCTCAGGTACACCGCGCCATAACATTGCTCTTCCCTGAGCCGTCTTCACGGGAGGTGCACCTCCGGGTCCTAAAGCCCGCCAAGAGCTGAGCCGTGGCCTGAATAAAATGTTAAAGGGCACCTCAGGCTGCTGACCAAATGAAGTTACTGAACCGTCGTTTTATTGAGGATTCACCGCAAAAGTAAGTAAATCCCAGACATTCACCGACCTCCTTTCATTTAAGAGGAAATGCGTCATACTACACATCTGCACTGAAATTTCGAATTAGACATACCGAATAAGTAAGTGGTTTATTGATAAATAAGCTAATGTTGGCAAGAATAACTGTTTTTTTCACAGAAAGGGCAATAGTTACTTCCGGTGTAAGACCTCTGGTTTTCATTCAAGCTATCTAATTAAGAAACAATTCACACCTGCTGATGCCATGTGACTCCGATTAGCTACCTGTTGTGGACAGACTCTGAGCCCATACTCTGCTTCAAAGGGTTTCATAATGAATTTCTGTAGTTTACATGACTCACTGGGTAACAATTTGTTTACAAAAGGTTTCTATGGACTGCTAACATTCAAGAGCCACTCATAAGCCCTAGATACTACAGGCAAAAAAGAAAAAGGAAAACAGTTGTACAAGTGTTTCTATTTTTTCTGGCTGAATTCACCTGCTGGGGTTCATGTCTGGTGAAACTTTGCTGGCAGTTATGCAGGTCACCAGACTGTGCTAATGAGAACGATAAAGACGGAAATCCCACATTAACATGATTAACATGAGTCAACATAGTGAGGGTGTCAGGAGGAGAGGTATAAGCAGGCAACATAAGTGGAAACACCTGTGTGGGTGTAACATAGTCAAACCTGGTATCAATTACCCTGGCAGCCCCAGATGTTCAGGGCTGTGTGATGAAGTAGGCCAGCAGAGTTTAAAATGTTATCTAAAGGTTAAATTTATGCGATACAGTGTTGTACATTCTGGCACTGAGCACAAAATATCGAGAGTTTAAGTGATGTTTCACTGTTAAACAGAGCGTGAGGCTATTTTGAGAAGATCCCTTGTGTAAACAGATGAATCCCACATGATTTTAAATTGGATGAGCGCACATTTTGTTTGCACACCCAGTGAAATGTTTTCGTTTATCAAGTTCTGACGTCTTCATTGTTTGGGCAAGTCGTTCCAAATTTTAAAATGTATTTTTATATTTTGAGTATTTTGTGCACCACTGAGCAGAGCAGCCATCTGTTGCAGGACAGTAGACAGAAAAAAACAATAAAAGTGGTTAGTTAAACTAAGCAGAAGTGATTGACTTACTGACGCCTGGCAGCCCTGCTGCACGCCCTCTCCTACTGTGCTGCATTCATGCATGAAGAACCCAAAAAAGCTTGATTGTCTAATGATTATAAAGTACAGTTCTGATATCACTTGGATTAAACAACTCACTGCTGCCTGGATGAGAGATCATTATGTGCATATGCAGATTATGTGATGATCACTGGTATATGTCTTGTCGGAGTAATTTCCACATATAAAAGGCCAAAAAAAGATCCCAACAATGAGCTTGACAGTGTAGAAGGAAGGTTTGCAACCAAATATTTAAATTTAATTTCGCAAACTTGTGAAATCCCCTGTGCAAGTCCGCCAGTTTTACTGTAACCCACGTTTTATCTTTTCTCAGTGTGGAATTCATTTTTGGAAGAGGCAGTGTATCCCGAGGGACTTGGAATAAAGTCAGCCTGAGGCCACAATTAACCCAGGGGCCAAAAGATTCTTGGACATCACAGATCATATATAAAGGAATCTGTTTCGGTTGCCAGATGTGTTGAAACTAAAGATAGATAGCACTGAATACACAATATATTAACTCCAAGATTTAAGGCGCTGACCCCCTCAAACATTTGGCCAATGTAGTTTCCTGAAAGGTCAAAGTATGACAATTAAATTTTTGCAAATGTAGTCTTTTTTTTTTTTTTTTTTAAGAGTCAGACCCACCAAACAAAAACATGAAGGTACCTGCAAGTAATGTACTGTGCAAGGCTTGTATACTAACTAGAGACAGGAAATCACTTTCTGAAGAGCAGGGAGGGAGAATCTTACCTGGCGACGATTAATACATCCATAAATAATGCTTCATCCTCCTACCTAATAAAAAGAGTATTAAGTCAAACTAAGACCAGGTGATGTCTTCAGGCTTCAGTCCCCAGACTGTTCTTGAAATGTAATATGAAAAGGCTTTGTGCCATTACACTAAATAAACCGTGGCTCTTACTTGCTTCCTAAATGTAAAAAGTATACCCCTTTTTTTTTTACTTCTCTGTATTTTAATTTTTTCAGCTTAGTGACACTGAACCAGATAAAATTGATAAAGTTCATTTAGGTTTACATATTCAATCTGGCATCGTCAATATGTGATGTTGGACAAACTGCTTTTATTTGAATTAAACTTTGCTTTTTATCGCCCATCAAATATTTATTTAGTCTGTGTTTTCTTCCTTAATAATAGTTCACAAAAGAGATTAGATGTTATTGTTGTTCATTACCCGAAGTCATCTGTGGCTTTGTCCTTTAGTTCATCCTGTAGTGTATCAGTCACCCAATTAACTTTGGCCTAAGCCTGTTAGGTCTTTGTTAAACTGAGGTCTAAGTATCCTCCTTCCCCAACAACTGCTGTTTTTAATCTTGAGGTCACTCTTTCTGTCTTGATTCCACATGCAGCTGTTGTCCACCTTATCAGTAATTGTTCACTCTAACATTTCCTGGTGACACCAGTGTTAACTGGAGCGAGCAGTCCCGCTGTCTGCAAGGCAAACACCACTCAATCTGTTGACCATATCCACGTTTTTGAAGCTAGGTCACTCAGCCATTGGAGGGCAAATGCATTCAATTGGCCTCACACAATTAGCGCAGGTCAACAATGAAATACGGTGAGCCGGTGACTCCTGTCCATCCTTTCCATGGTTACAGTGACGACCTGCATGTGAAGAAACTTAATGCCCATTCCAAAAGCAAGTATTTATGTCCTACAGGAGGATATTATGGGATTATTAGAACAAAGTAAAAGTGATATATTGTGAATTTTGTCCAAAAATGTATTTGACATTTATAAAAAAAAATTCCCTCCATGTACATTGCAGTTCATATATAAATATATAGCAACAAATAAAGTTTGGTCCTAGTTGTAACTTGGTTGACATGGAAGGAATGCAGCTGTGTTTAAAACTACATAAGTGTGACAAGCAGATTACCAGATTCACCAGCTTTTAGTGATCTACTGCAACTTCTTCTTTGGTGCACTATCTAGCAAAATATGAAAGGGCTTACAATCCACTCTGACTATTTTATATATATATATATAATATATATATATATTATTATTATATATATATATATATATTTCTTAGTTTTATGCTTTTCAGGTCATTTGATGGGAGACATATTGTATATTTGTATTAAATGTAAATATATGTCGGTCCTAGAGCGTGTGTGTGTGTGTGTGTGTGTGTGTGTGTGTGTGTGTGTGTGTGTGTGTGTAAGACAAACAGCCAGCATTTACAATAGTGTCTCCAGTCAGCCCACCATTAAGGAAAGCATTTGCTTTCCCATCAGCATGCAGGTCAGATAATCAGCCCCTGCAGCCAAGATTTGGTGGGCGATCGGCCATGATATTTGGCTGGCTGGCTGGCTGGACAGACAAACAGAGAGAAATGGCTGTTGTCGTGCTGTCAAGTCTCTGGTCTGTGGGTTGGATGGTGTTTCCAAGGGCCAGCTGCCACCTTCCCACTGAGGTCTTAGGCTGGTTTGAGCTGGTCTTGGCAGCAACACTCTCCGTTGCAAACTCAACCTTAGTTGTGATTCTCAGGGAATGTGACTTTTCTGTTTTTCCTCCAACAGCTCCAACTTGGAGTCCAGACTTTTGGTGGTGTACCACACAGAGACGGGTTATTGATTTTGTAATGTCCAATAGGTCCAGTAGCACAGGGAACATTGAGCAATACCTGTCTTCCATTAAGGGAACTTAACCTCCCAGTACTGTAGCTCATCCACCCTTCATTGACCAATCAGCACCCATGCTTTTAGCAGCACTCCTGTGGACTGCACTGGGTAAACACAAGTGTCTGCTTCAATGTTTGTCAATGCCAGTTGCCTAACCATTTATCAGTAGTAGGTAAGCATCTGGTGAGCTGGGATCTATTTGAGTGTACATTAGAAGTCACTATTTCTACTGTCAAGATTCCTCTTTTTCCCCTCTCTGTTCTGCTGTGTGATCCCACGTTGAGAGCTTATGGTGCAATGTTGCCTCCATAGAGTAGTACTCCTCCAAACCTCAAGCATGGAGGTGACATACCCCCCACCCAATTTCCCTGGGGTCCCCTCCTCCCCTCTTGGCTCCCTCCTCAGGAGATGTCACTCCCCTGGCTGAGGCGGGACTGGAGTCTGAGTCTAGGGGCAAGGCGAGGGCAGATCCTATGAAGAAACACTGGGGACAGAGAGGGGAGGAGTTAAAATACTGCTCTGCACACTGTACATGCCAGCATAGTCAATTAGTGTTGAGCGGACTGGTGAACCAGAGTTTCGAGGCTGCAGTTCATGGGGTCAGTAGATGTGATTTGACGTTTACCTGTGCTTCATGTGCAACTGACCTGCTGAGCGCGCTCCCTGCAGAAGTAGGCTGGAAGGAAAGTACTTTTGACAGCCTTCTTGTTTCAGTGTCTGAACTTCTGGACCAGTCAATCCACACAGTCATTCTAACAGGTAGGTGTACAGAATGTCTCTAATTAAATAGAAAAAAATGCAGTGTAATGTGTATGTTTGCTACGGTGGTAAGTTTAGAATAACTAATGAAGAAATCAGAAGTCAGATATTTACAGTAGCTTTTGTTTGTGTTGTTTGTGAACCTTACAGAGAAATTCAGCATGTTCAATGTAAGATATGTGCTTCATGTTAGTGTCACTGTACAATGTGAAATACACGTGACAAGTCTTGAATGATCATGCATATTCACAGTTTACCTGACAACAAATATTACTGAAATTTGTATTGTCATTTTTTCCAAAACTGGACTTTCACATGTCAAAATCTGATGTGGCTCTTTGTGATTTCCAGTTTTCATCCACTATATTCTGTGAGACGCTGTTATACAGCCCACATTGTAATGTTAATGAGCTGTCACACCCAAAACTCATTTCTCTTGGTCTACAAATTCACACTGAAATGGAGATCAGTGCATGTTGGGACGGTCGTCAGTGTAAATTTACGGTCAAAATAATCAACGTCTAGGTTCAAAGAAGGAGCCGTAACTTCAAAAGCAAGCCAGAAACTATTCATTGCAGAGCAGGCATGTTTTCTTCCTTTATCATTTTCATGCAAATATTTTAGGCAGCATCCCCACCAATCCAGTAAATGAAAAGAGACATTTTTAGATACAACACAATGAAAACAAAGAAGACTTTGCAGTTTTTCTTTTTATTTCCTTTTTTTTTTATGTCATTAGGTACGAGTGCTACTGGAATGTCTTTATTGTGCCATATTGGAGCATTCATGGTCCGCTTATGAATGCAGCCCTTTGAGTACTTAGATCTGCACCGTAACCCCAGACAATAGTCTTTAATGGGATACTTACTGTATGAACTTTACCACGCTATAGCCCTTGGCAGCATTCCTAAATGCACGTCATAGTTTGTAGGGTTAACATCCCTCTCTACAGTCCTAACCCCACCTTTGTTTCCCTCTTCACGTTATGCAACTCACTTTTCAACATTTTTCAACAAACTCCAGGAGCTGCGAAGCAGGTGGAGCTTAAATAAACAGTGCTCGCAGGCCTTTGATTTCACAATTTATGCACCTGCTATTGAATGTTAAAAAAGTGCAAATACTGATGCTAAGATAAAGAATAGTGGTGATGGGATGGCTGATGAGAGCTACTGGCTGATTTCTTTTCCTCTTTCTTCCACCATGATTGTGAGAGATTTTTCAAAATGTATTTCACAATATTTCTTCTTTATGTGCATCTCTGCAACTTGGAGGCCTTCACACTTGCATGCACACACTCCGGTGCAACTATACATATTGATTCATCCAAACAAATTACCCCCTCATTCCCCAAGCTCAGCCGTTCAGCCATGCTCTACATGCTCTGATGTGGACGGTGACAAGAAACAGCATGTTTCAGGACAGGACAGTCTACAGAAGACTCAAATACTAAGTTTTACGAAACTGTTGTTTATACAGTGAAGTAGGTCAGATCTAAGCTGCACAGGTATTTTCAGCCTTTTCTTCTCTCTCTCCCTCTGTCAGACGGTGTCAACATGCTGGAGCAGGTTCTGTCATTTGGCCGCTCCCTGGTGCGCAGAAAAGTGGTCGACCTGAGCAGCCTGGAGGACTCTAAGCTGTGCCGATGCCTGGGAACCGTCGACCTCATTGCGCTGGGAGTGGGCAGCACTTTGGGCGCCGGCGTCTATGTGCTGGCCGGTGAGGTGGCCAAGGGAGACTCCGGCCCTAGCATCGTCATCTCTTTTCTAATTGCTGCCCTGGCCTCTGTCATGGCCGGTCTGTGTTACGCTGAGTTTGGGGCCCGCGTCCCTAAAACAGGCTCTGCTTACCTGTACAGTTATGTGACTGTAGGAGAGATCTGGGCCTTCATCACTGGTTGGAATCTAATTCTGTCCTATGTGATTGGTGAGTTACTGAAAATCTCGGATTTAGATGTTATTTGAAGAAGATCCTGTGTCTTCATTGTGGCTGCGCTTTGTTTTCTCACAGGTACCTCCTCAGTTGCCAGAGCTTGGAGTGGCACATTTGATGAAATGATAGGAGGACACATAGAGATATTCTGTAAAACCTACTTCAGCATGAACTCTCCTGGTCTGGCTCAGTACCCTGACTTCTTCGCTGTCTGCCTGATACTGCTGCTCTCTGGTAAGGCAGCAAATAAAGAATCATAACATTCAGGTCAATACGAGGCTGCAGAGAAAAAAAATGGGAATTAGGTTTGGTACATTTTGTTTTAAACGGCCGATTTTCATGAGCCACAGCTGGCATAACCCAATAAAGAGATGGCAGGACCTTGTGGTTAAGTAAGTGGTTAACGAGGCAGGGCACATGCACGCTGGAGGCCAGGGTTTTGTGAGTCCACTGGGAGCCCACATTCACCCCCGTCCTTTGTAAAAATACCCTGATCATTTTGCCTTCAGCAGCACCCTCTTTCCCACAGTCACAGCTCATACAACTGCAGTTTCTTTACAACCTCAGGCCACTGAGAAGCTCCACTGTCACAGCTGATGGTTTAGTATCATCAGTAGCTGGTGATGACTGAGACATTGTGAGGACATTGTGGGTTACATTCCACATTTATGACCCTGAGGCTAAAACTGAGAACTTTATCATGCGTTGTATCTATCATCCTGCCAATGCTGTGATTGCATTAGGTCAGTGTGACCCAGGAAGAATCCACTGGTGTTTGGATGACAGATGTAGAACTTATGTAATAACTTTTCATCAGAAAAAAGTTCCAGTATTTATGAAAACTCAAAGACAAATAAAGGTTTGTAACTGTGTCCCTAATTTGATTTGGTCTGAAACACCCCAAATAACTTTCAGGGACATTTATACGTTTAAGAATAACTTAAATCAACCTCTAGTGTGATCAGCAGGTCAAAAATTTAATTCTTTGTTTTATGATCAAATATAGATGCTATCATGCTAACACACAAAACTAACAATTTATGTGGTAAACATTATACTTAGCATCATCATCTTTGCTCTTGTTCAGGGCTCCTGTCGTTTGGCGTGAAGGAGTCAGCGTGGGTCAATAAGGTCTTCACTTCAATCAATGTGCTCGTGCTCTTGTTCGTCATCATCTCCGGCTTTGTTAAAGGAGACACATACAACTGGAAGATAACTGAAGAATCCCTCATTAATGTCACCATAGTTAGAAGGTAATGTATTCATCTGCTAACAATAACAACACAAACCATCACAGGTACAGTGATATAGGTCAACTCTGCTGGTTTATTAGACACATACAGTATGTATTGGTTAAATAAATGTCAGAATAAAATCCATTGTTATGCTTCCCTAAATAAGGCAGTGGGCAGGTTGTACCTACATTTTCATGCCAAATGTTGTTATAAAATGACAGTTTACATGTTTAAGGAACTTGTCGGTAACGGCCAATGTGAGCAGTGATTATGGAGTCGGAGGATTTATGCCCTACGGCTTCAGTGGGACCTTAGCTGGAGCTGCCACCTGTTTCTATGCTTTTGTTGGATTTGACTGCATTGCGACAACAGGTGAGCCTTTGATAGATTGTGATTTAGTTTGACTTAAATTTGCCATAAACTGAATGTAAACATATTTGTGTGTGTCTGTGTGTGACAGGTGAGGAGGTGAAGAACCCCCAGAGAGCCATTCCCATCGGCATCGTGGTGTCACTGACCGTGTGCTTCCTGGCGTACTTCGGTGTGTCAGCTGCGCTCACCCTGATGATGCCCTACTATCTGCTGGATGAGAAGAGCCCACTGCCCATGGCTTTTGAATATGTGGGGTGGGGCCCCGCCAAATATGTGGTCGCTGTGGGTTCACTCTGTGCCCTCTCCACCAGGTAACCAACTGTTTTAACAAGAGATGATTTTGTAGAATAAGTCAAGCACAAAACATCAGTATTCATAGCAGATGAAGTTTGACTGTATTTGAGTCAACAGAGTTTATGACTTTAATTTCAGATTGTTGTGCATGTTATAAATGGGTGATAATGGTGAATGAGATCTGGTCAAAACTGTGACCATAAATCTCTGTAAGTGTCTTGTTATTGGATTGATTCTTGTTGCTTAATGGGGATGTGGTGGGCGCAGTGCTTTCCTGTTTTGAGATATCCGCATGTCCATATACTATTTATAATGAAGTATCATAAATAAGGTGGTCAAGTGTGTCTCAAAATGATATATTGGTGTGACTTAATTCTGTCTTTCTTTCCTGAGGGTTTCAGTTCCCCATCTGTTCGGTGCATGTCAGTCACCAACTCATCCCATGATCTGATCTCATGTGCATATTATCAAATTTGACCCAAATTAATTAAATCGAATCAGCTAAATCTTGGATAAGTCATTGCTGCAGGTTTATACTGTTTAGGACAGGCTGCCCTTTGACTGGCAGTTTTGCAAACAATTCTACAAAACAGCGAGTTATCATAATCGTTGTCAAAATTGCTTTAGCGTATTTTTTCTTTGTATTAATGTTTTGAACTGAATGTGGGAAATGTAATGATTCAAGGGTTCATGAGTCTCTTTAAAACCAACAGAAACATTACTTTCAAACATGAAAAATTGACAAACATCAGTCACCTGTAATTGTACTCTCAGAGCACCTCCATTAATTAAAGTTGATGTAAATGAATGGAAGATAAACATGATGACACTATGGGACCATTACCAACAGGAAAGAAAGGCACTCATTGATTTTAATCTTGCTCTGAAGCTTTGAAGATGTGACTGTAGGTGTGTGATCGTGTGTGTCTGTGTTTTGGGCTCTTGATTAACGTGTTGGTCTTGCATGTCTCTGCTGTCTCATGCAGTCTGCTGGGCTCCATTTTCCCTATGCCTCGTGTAATCTATGCTATGGCAGAGGATGGGGTGCTTTTCAAAGCCTTAGCCCGAATCAATCCAAAGACGAAGACCCCACTTATTGCCACTATGAGCTCCGGTGTAGTAGCAGGTGAGAGCCGGGGAGCGTCCAAGTGAGATCACTCCTGCTAATCTTTCTCCACCAATCAACTGTGAAAGACGCAGTAGGAGGATACAGATGAATCTGTTGGTTCTTCTGCCTCCTAAATGTCATGAACTGCAGTCATCCTGAAATTGATCCGCTCTGTTAAACTTTCTTCTTTAAATTATCCATTTTTGTGGGATGTTTTCCATCCAGACACGTGTTGTTCTTTCACAGTTGTACAGGTGTCATGTTTTCTTTCCCAGAATACCCGCAACTTAACCATGAACCCTCTTCTCCCTAGCCTGTTGGGCTCCATGTTCCCTCTACCGCGCATTCTCTTTGCCATGGCACGAGATGGTATTCTGTTCAAATTTATGTCCAAAGTGAGTAAGCGCCAGTCGCCTGTGGCTGCCACCATGGCGGCAGGTACCACTGCGGGTAAGCTCTCGAGACGAGGACTCGCCTCTCATGGGGTTGAATCGTGGCCTTGTTTGGGGTTTTGAATTGATATCATTGTTTGTTGGTGGTGACTGCATGTGAAACTTGGTGATGGTGTTTCTAAAAGCATGTCACAAAACCATTACACTCATTATTCATTTTTTTTCTTATTTTAATAATTTTCTTGTGCTCACCACTTCAGTCCACAAGTCCATCTGACTTTGGTCACTTTTTTAAGTAATAACAATTTAAAAAAAAAGAAAAGAAAAAAGAGAGTGAATGAATAGCCGTGTTAACATCATGGCTTTAGGAATGCAAAATCAGTTGGTCAGTTGGTCCACCACTTTGGTTCAGACTAGGTCTTGCTGCGATATCCTGGTATTGATGACAACCGTGATATTTAAAAAACTATTGATATGATGTTAATATATGATAATATCATGATGGCAGATGTCAGGCCTTGTGGGTCTTTTGCTTGTCAGTTCATCTGGTTGCCTTTTCACTGTCCATTAAAGGGGCTGTTTGTAACCTTTCTTTGCTGACGAACGTGGTTTCTGTAGTGGTGATTGTGAGTTTCAGCCATAGTTGCATTTACAAAGCAAGAGGTTATAATACGTCCTCTAAGCAGCGCTATGTCTTCAGGACACATTGGAGGCTACAGTGAGATAGAGACGAAACAGGCAGGGGCTAGCTGGTTAGCGTGCTAACTTCAGTAGAAATAATGATGTGATAGAGACAAGAGTTAACATTGCTGTTACTTTGCTAACGTTGGCTGCGTAGCAATAGCAAAACCTTTAAGTGCAATTGTTTCTTTTGTAATTTTTTGTACAGTTGTGGTTATAAACTCTCTCTCCACCTACCCACACTCGTATTTGAGCCTTAGCCAAAAAATAGACAAAACAAAGTTAAAGATGAATTAGACTGATTGCATTTTTTTTCTACAGTTATCACAATAATATCGTGATAATATCGTTATCATGAATTCTTTTGACCTTTATAATTATTTCATGAAAATCTGATATCGTGACAACCCTAGTTCAGACTGAAATACTGCAACGACTATTAGATGGATTGCAATGAAATTTGGGGCAGACATTCAGGCCCCACCTCCATGATGAATTGTAATACTTTAGCTGATCCCATGACCTTTCATCAGGTCAGAATTTGTAATATTACAATGTTACCTATCACACTAAACTAAGATGATGAACATGGTAAACTGTATACCTGCTAAATATCACCATTTTAACATTGTCATTGTGCGCATTTATCTGTAACACGCTGATGTTAGCATTTATCTGAAAGCACAGCTCCACAGAGCCGCTGACAAGACTGTAGTTACTAATCTAATGGTACGAATTACAGAGTAGACTACAGTTATGCTTATAAGGCACAATCAGGCCAAATTCATTTTCTATTGTATGAAAATCACTAAGACAGCTTTCATATATAGAGAGGTGACTGTTGAGATGTTATGTAGTGGGTGTGTTTATATTAAAAGAGTTATGTTAAAATGCCATTTGGCCCTTTCATGATGATGAAATTACAGGACATGTTTTGTCACAGCCTCATGGTAGTCTGTGGCTACTTTGTGCTATGACCCCGGCTCAAGTGGTCATGACAAAAAGGGAGATGCACCACAGTTATTCATAAAGAATATTTTATTAAACCAAATTAAGAAAACCAAATTAAATGTTGTTCCAAGTATGAGGTGTGGAAATCAGTAAATCAGTGGTGTATGGTGTGCATGAGTGTTGTAAAGTGCAAAACCAGACATAAGGCTCAAACGAAGACATAACAGAGCCAAAAGCAGGATGCGCCTGTGGAGAGGAGCAGAGAGAGATTAATCAGCCACCAGGACTTATATACCCGGGAACACAGGTGTTCCTAATGACCTGATCAGCTACAAACAAGAGGATAGGTCAGGCCAACAGACAACACACCCCCAAGAGGACCCCAGGGGTCGTCACATTTAGTACTTTCAGCCAAGTAGTTTTCAACACATTCATCTGACTTCCATGAAATTCAAACAATCTGGTCTTTGGAGGCTGTTGTGGTGCTCATACGGTGTTAAGAATGTCCACTTCTAAAGCTTTCCTGCTCAGTGGGATCCAGGTGCACAGTACATGGTAACATCCTGCTCACTGTACTCAGGTGTTGGGGTTAGAAGACCTGCAGGGTGAATGACCTGCTGTACTGGCTGGTAGCTGTGAACCCTGGGAGGGTTCACCATACCACATCACCATAGGCCATGTACTGAACACCTGACAGCAGTGTTCAGGGGAGCTTTTCTCTGTTATTTTTGTTTTAATATAATGTTGTGAGGAGCAGCGGACATACCACTGCTCCGTGTTTGAACTGCACTGCTGTGATCAGCTCCACACTGGAGTCTGGTGCTGAGATACAAGAGAGGCAAACCACAGTGTATCTCACATCAAACGACACATGGTATGGAGGTGATCACAGCTGTTGGAAACATTTAGCTCTTTTGTGCCTTTTTATTGTCAAAACACTTCTGCATGAAATTTAATTTGCATCTGTTCACGTTGATGTGCATTTGTTGGATGGTGCATCTGAAGAGAGCAGCTTTCCCCTTTATAATTGCAAGAATATTATTGTCACACTACTGTATGTTTTTGTAAATTACTGCTTTTATGTATTTAGTCATCAGTAAGGTTCCTATTTCTTATAAATGTTCTTTTTATAGGTGAACGTGTTTGTGTTAATTTAAATTTTGTGCTTGCTGTAGCCATCATGGCTTTCCTGTTTGACCTCAAAGCCCTGGTTGACATGATGTCCATTGGGACGCTGCTGGCCTACTCGCTGGTTGCTGTGTGTGTACTGATTCTCAGGTGGGTACATTTATAGAAAATAACTAAAAATATCACTTGAAGGAAAACCTATTTGTGCAGAATTGTGAAATAGCCTCCCTTACAGCTTTTCTATGAGCCCACAGGTATGATTAGCCTGTTTGTGAAACGTACTCTACACCTCATGTTCTGGCATCACACTGGTGATGTAAGAGCTGTGAATGCTCCCATTGTGTGGATGTGAAGTGGCTGCTTGAGTGAATGAAGGTGTTTACTTAAGTTTTCTACACTCGCTAAACTCTGTACTTTCTGTACACTTGTGTTGGTCGCACAGAGGTGATTCATCACCACAGACGCAGCAGACACTGACACACTGTTCCTTCCCTGGTTTGAACCAGATTTAAAGGCCTCACTTGTTTTGTAAAGTAAAAAAACACCTTAGACTATTTCATAATATATATATATATATATATATATATATATCTCTGTATAGATGGAGAGAGAGAGATTACACTATATATAAACCAGTAGTACTTTTAGACACTGAAAACACTGAAAGCAGTGCAGCTTTTCAGGCTGTGAACCTTAGTAAAGCAGCAACTTATGACCTTTAACCTTTGCTGCGTCTGTCCTCCAGGTACCAGCCAGACGGAGCTCTGGAGCGGCGTGCAGGTCCCAGTGAGAGGGATTACCTGTCCTCTGAAGAGGGTGAGTCAGACCTGACAGAGTCAGAGTCCCATCTCAACATGCTGAAGGGTGGCAGCTCCACCCTGCAGACTGTCCTGCACCCTCCGGTCCAACCCTCGGAGCATTCCTCCAGTGTGGTCAACATGTCCATCAGTGTGCTAGGTAGGCAGGACAGGTCAACAGCTGTTTATTGGTGCTCTGTCTGACTGCAGCCTGATTAACATTTGATCATCTGTTAAAATATGTATTGTTAAACACAGTGCTGGTAGTGTGTGTGGTCAGCTATCTCACCACGTACCACATCTACTCCGTCCTTGGTATGGAAGTGTGGATCCTGGCATTGCTGTCTGTGTGTCTCCTCATCTTCAGCGGCTGCGTCGCCATGGTCTGCAGGCAGCCGCAGACCAGCAAGAAGGTCTCCTTCATGGTGCGTAGAAGCTCAATACGTCTGCTGTTCTCACACCGTCCTGCATTATGGAATGAGGCTGATCTGACATGTGTTTCATCACAGGTCCCTCTTCTGCCGTTTCTGCCCATTCTGAGCATATTTGTCAATATTTACCTCATGGTTCAGCTGAGTGGAGACACCTGGATACGTTTCTCTTTGTGGATGGCTGTGGGTAGGTTCCTTTTAATGTACGTCCCAAAATTTTTGAACAGCATTTGCAGCCACAGTGCAACATTTTGTGACCTACACTTATTTTAATGGGAAACAACTCCATGGGGGCGGGACCAGGGAATTCCTGTAGTTTTGTTGTGGTTTCCCATCACTTTTACATTTACATTTTTGTACTGACCAAACAAACCAGACATAACATGTTAATTATTCGGCTTTAGAAGTGCTGGCTGATAAATTTTGTTTGGACAGAGCCAGACTAGCTGCTTCGCCCTGCTTGCAGTCATTATGCTGAGCTAAGATAACCATCTCCTGGCTCCAGCTTCATATTTAATGGACAGAACTGAGCGTGGTATCAATCTGCTTATCTAACTCTTAGCAAGAAAGCAAATCAGTTCCCAGAATGTCCAACTATTCCTTTAATAGCCCGTTTTTTTGGTACCTCATATCTTTTCCAATGGCCCTTCTCAGGCTTCCTGATCTACTTTGGCTACGGCATGTGGCATAGTGTGGAGCGCCAGCGCCAACGTCAGGGTCCAGTAACCAGCAGTAACACCACCCAGGAACACAGCAAGAGCAGCAGGGAGAAGCAGGTTGGCACAGGTGCAGTAGGAAAAGACCAAGAGCGTTTCATCTTTCCAGAGAAGACCAGCCAGTGTTAAAGTTTACCAGCTCATTCAAAGACTCTGTGAGGCAACAGATGCATAAAAGCACACAGCAGCTCTGCCTTGATGCACCTGTATTACTGCTTCACCGTGCGTGCTTCAGCCGCGAGCACATTCAGTCTGCGAAGGCAGCATCAGTATTCTGTATCAGCGACCACGTGACGTGGAGCCGCTCTATCACTGTGATGGGACCGCATCCTGTAGGTCACATTGTACTTCATGGACAGCATGGAGGCAGACTTGAATGGACAGGTAACACTGGAGAGTGATGTTCATTTCCTTTAACACTGAAGCAGTCATGTCAAGACTGCAGCAAAGCTTTTCTCTTTCATTATGGACTTGACTTTTTAGTGCATGACACACACGTTGTCTTTTCTGTAAGTTTTTACATTTTTAGCAGATTTTTACAGTTGGATTTTTAGTCTTTGAAAACTGTGCTATCATTTAATGGTCCAGATATTATTAGATTTTGATACATCAGTTGTGTGTTAGTATTGTAAGTGATGTTAGTTTGTGGTAAAAGCACTTGTTGTTCTCTTACATGAGTGCCTGAAGCGGAAAAAGGACCAATATAAGGTTAAAGATGTGTTGTCTAAACATATTTTAGAACTTTTATGTGCATAATGCATTATTGTGATAATTGTGATGCTGTATAAAAAGATCATAAAGACACTGCCACATTTAGACCAATGTACAAAATGTCAAATAGTTTTGCAGGCACTTAACATGTTGTGACTCGACTCTGTTTTTATGTCAGTGACCTGAAAGTCGGCCAGATGCTGGGGGGAGGTTTCAGGCTTCTGTGGGTATTATGTAACAAGTCATATCTTTCTTTACTGTAGTTATTGAGATCTCCATAGCTGTTGTGGTGGTTTTACTCAGCACAGGTTTACTTTTCTATTTTTACTTGGGTGTGTTATGTGTATGAACTGTTACAGTCTGAATAAGAAAACTGTTATTGAGACAAAACTCTCCTGAAAAAGTATTTGTAGTTTCTTTTTTTTCTCTGTCAGATTATAACACTGTTTTCATTTTGATACATCTGCAGACTTGCTGTTGCTATAACCGTCATGAAATTATTCCGTCATAACTAGAGTACTTTGCCACCTAACAAGAAGCACAATTAATTACGAGTTAAAGTATTATATAGGAAGATGTTTGTTTTGCCACATAAGTAGATGAAATGGGCTTTTATCCAAGTTTCTTCTCTTTGTGTTCAGTGTCTTACTTCAGTGACTGGGGTCTTGCTTCATAACCAGTCTGAAGAGACTTTTTGTTCTGAACTGCATGAAGACTCAGAGCTAGCACTCTTTCTCCTGGCCTTTTAGGGGCCATCTGCATTTTTCTAGTACTGTGAGCTGTAAGGCTCAGTGAGCTCTAGTTTCCAGTAGAAACGTGTTCGCTGTTTGATCTCTGATCTGTTTTACACCATCTGACGTGGAGAGATTCTTCACTTTTCCAGAGGTCAGATGCTGCGGCTGTAAGATATGTTGGTAACTGATCGATCAGGCTGATTGATGTGTGCAGGTCACTGGTTTAAATAAATGTGGAACAAATTCAGAAGCTGGTCTCAGCAGGAGTGAGGTGGGCATTCTCCCACACTGAACCTCTACATTACCCGTGTAGAGTCTTCCAGTGAAGTTACAGGATGACGTGCATAGATGTGACCATGATGTAGTTTCCCTTGTTACCAGCTGCACAGACAAATACAATAAATGTATTTTCCAAAAAGACAGTGTTTAATGTTTACTTTTTTTTTCATCACCGCCTTAAAGAGGTTAAGTTTTCTGTCCTATAAGAATATTTCAAAAAAGATGTAGCAGATTTTAGTGAATGCTGGTGGAGAGATTGACTATGAACCATGGAAGAACCGACAAGTTTTACTATGTTTTAGGTAACACCACCTTGTGGCCAATTAGAAATAACCTTATGATCTGTTTTCTTTTGTTTTTCTGTTTGGTTCATCACGTACCCATCCATATCTACAATTACAAAGCCTGACAAAATCGCTATTTGTGAATATTTCATACCTTTTTTCTACAATTGGTAGCAGATTCCAGTGGATATTTCCTGTCCTCCTTTAGGTTCCTGCGAAAAGAGATGCCATTCCTTTTAATAGGTGGGATTACAGCATCATGACACATTTACATAGCTCTGATTCAGTGGTCATGAGTATGACCTTCCTTTATAGTTTGCAGACATAAATTCATACTGAGATCAAGCATTCCAGGACAAAATATGAATTAAAAAATTATGGCTGCCATTAACAAGATGGCATGGTTTTCTATCACTAAATTATTATATTATTATTATTAGCTATTATTACGCTAACAAATGAAATAAAATGAAATGAAACATAATGCTAACGTGATATGACTACAGCAGTATTCACCACCTTAAACCATTAAAGGATAAGTTAAAGGGGTGAATTACAAATGTTCAAAAACTGCTGCATCACTCTGTGCCTTAAAACATTTACACGCTGCAACTCTGGCCACACCCCGTCTAGTGATGTCACAGCATGTTAAAAATGTTTAAAGTCAAAACACCTGCGGTCACTTCACTAACTAGGATGTAGACAGGTGTGCAACATGTGAGAGCATGAATTCTTTGAGTGCAGCTGTGGTTTTCTGAGGTGGAGGATTTACCCTTTAAAAAAGCAGGATGATCCACACTCAGATCCAGCAGAGGGCACCAGAGTGTGTGTTTCCACTCTTCATGTCTGAGGAGAGAGAGAAAACAGAGGGGATCCAAAGTTATTTTCCCTTTTCCTCTCAGTCTGTGAGGAGGATGGAGCTGGAAATCTAAACAGGGCAGCTGGAGCCTGCAGAGTTCCAGTGAAGCTCCGAGCCTGACCTTCTTTCCTACTGAGCCCGACACCAAACTTCCCTGATCTCTGTAGAGGAGTCACTCCTTTGACCACCCCATCAGCACACCATGAAGATCTGGGTTGTGCTCTGCCTGGCACTGCTCTGGCTGGAGCTACACAATGGTGAGTAAGTCTCCATATCTGTCTCGTAGATTTATGAGAGAAGCAGACACAACTGTTATTTTCATCACGAGAACTTGAGTGTAACCTGGAAGTAGTGGGAGGATTAGATAATCTAAGGTTGTATAAGGGGCAGCAGTCTTTGTGATGGCTGAAGAATGGGAGGTGCATTCACAAAGAAGCAAATCTTATTCTCAAATGTCAAAGACAAACACTTCATTTGTCAGGAAGACAAAATGCCACCAATCTGCCATATTTGAATTTTATACAATGCATGTGAATTGTAAAAGTTTGCTGAAGGGTTGCATGTAGTTCTGTGAGTTTCTGCAAAGGTTTTCTGCACACCAACTCAAACCAGCTGGATCTGAGGCATGCAACAGGCGTTTCTAATTAACTGGCCTTCACTGTTGACCTTTTTCTTAGAGTCCTCATTAACGCTGCACTGAGGAAGAAAACAACAAACCCTGAACGTCTCCACTGAACAATAATCTTTTTATCCTCTCTTCTTTTCTATGTTCTGTGCCCACTGAGAAAAAGAGACAGAAAGAAAGAGGCTGGGTTCTGGACATTTTGTGCCAGTAACAAGGATTTCACACTTCCTGTTCAACTGTTGTCACAGCTGGGGAAACACAAAGAGCAGCTCACTGTTCACCACCGGGCTGACCCTGTGCTGTTTCAGTCAGGAATGAGACCTGCTGATGCAGAACAGTAACAGAAGATGTTCTGACTCAACTTTGTTATCCTTATTATTTCTTTGCCCCCCTCCCCACTTCTCTTTTTTCTCTGTGTATCCAGGTGACTGCCAACAAGTCAAGCGAAGGAAAGATGTAGGAGAGAACCGCATCAGACCAGGGGGGAAACGGGTGAAGGTGCGACAACCCAAACCTAAGGATGTAGGGGGGAAAGGCCAGTCCCTGCTGACCCAGGTCTTAGACAAGGGCCGCTTCCTTCGCCTGGGCCAGACCACTGATCTGACTCCTGGGAAGAACATAGAGCTGCGCTGCAAAGGCAACAACATCGGATGGTCGTACCCAACCTACCTGGACACCTTCAACGACTCACGCCTCAGGTGCTGCAAGAGGACCTCAACTGTTTGTCATGCTGTAAAGCTGATGCGGATATGAAGGTCTTATATTTTGTTTCCTGCCTCCAGCATCAAGCAGAGCGACAAGTACAGTCAGCTGATCTTGACGTCACCCTCTGCCGCTGACACGGGGCCCTACAGCTGCTGGGTGGTAGTGTGTGATGGGACAGAGTGTGAGAAGGACCATGATCGAGCCTACGTCTCATACATCTATTTCACAGGTGATCAAAAACAATAATGTACACATCACGCTTTCTTATTTTATCAGTAAGGGATATATTTTTAAAGCTGCACTACTTCATTTTTTTTTTTTATAAGCAATGGGTCAGATGTGTAATGCAAAAGGTGTCACTCATGGTGACAAACCCACTGTGGAGCCTTTCAGCATCTTAAAGCTCATTGTGTTTACATGCACGGCCACGACTTCCAGCAACAAGAGGCATCTGTTTCTAGACAACACAACTAAACCCTCCGATAAACCCTCTGTACACAACCTGCCCAGCATCAAGCTGCAGACGGACACAGTTAGCGACTAGCTGGTGAACACAGGGACACATTTAGTAGCTAAGGAGCCAGATGTTTCTCTCTGGAGCTGGTGGAGACCAAAACAGAGCTAAAAGCAGAGTGAATATTAGACTTACATGAATCAGATGGACACAGACATAACTCCAAACGAATGTCTGCTGGATGTGTAAATTGACAACTGTATGCTATCACTTTAGCTATATCAACTTTATATGGTGATAATATGTAAATGTTGTGTTTTACAACAAACATACAAACAAACAAAGAATTATTAAATTAGGTGTAATGAGTGCTCATCAGTCTGAGTCAGTCTGGGTTAGAATAAAAACATGGTTGACCAGTCCTGCAGTAGAGCTTCTGTATCTATTTCTGTTTTAAGGCCCTGATGTGTCTCACTGAGAAGCTGTGCTATGTTTTACGATGAATTATTAATGATTTAATGTCTTGTAAAAAATACACAGCCTCTGTTGATTTTGGCAGATTTTTGTTTCACTTTTCCTCTTTTTAATATCACTCAATGCAAACTCTGTGCATCAAAAATAACTACTGTTTTAGAAATATAAGCATTTCAAGAGCAACATCAGTTCAAAATAGCGTCCAGTAAAAGACAACACTTAACAGTGAAGATTTCATCTCTGGTAGGTAGAAATAGGCCTGAGTATTTATTATAATTATTTTTCCTTTTTTTCCATTTCATTTCATAATATGCAAGCACAAACTATCAGCAGTTCCTATCTTAGAAATATCAGTGTATCAACCCTCAAAAAGTGAGTCAGTCCTGAGTTTCAGTTCAGAGTTTCAAACTCTGATCAGCCTGGTGATTAGGTGACCTGTTTTCATCTAGGTGTATTGTGCCTTGAAATCCAGTAACTGTGTTGATATCTTTTTCTCCAACCAGACAAAGATAACCTCTTCGTCCCCTCTGCCATCCACTTTGAGATTGTGTACCTGCGCCCAGACAGTCCCGCTGTGGTGCCCTGCCGTGTGACCGACCCACAGGCCAAGGTGTCCCTGCACAGAGAAGTACCCGCAGAGGAGATCACAGCCAACGACACCCTGGTGACCTATGACCCCACCAAGGGCTTTGTCTTGCAGAGCCCCAGTCCAGAGCACCAGGGAGTCTTCTACTGCAAGGCTGTGACCAAGGGCACCCCTCAGGTCTCCACTATGTACCAGCTGCTCTATGTGGAGGGTAGGGACACAACACCCACACAACACATCAATGTGGTCGTAAATACAGTAACGCATTGTAATGCTGCTCCGACAATTTTCCAGTGCTTTTAAATGTCAAACTTTACCATTGAGCTTTGTAAGTCACCTTGATGACTCAAAGTGCCAAGAGCCACTGCGAGAGGCATTTTCACAAAGTCATGAATCAAGTTCTGCTTACTTTGCTTCGTCAGCTTCCAGGAAAAGCTTTTATTTCAGAGTTGTCAAAAGCCTCCTCACTCCTCGCTGCTGAGCCCGGTGTGTGTGGACACTTGCCAGCTGAAATGGAAACATACAGTCTGGATTTTACAGAAGGGGGGGGGGGGGAAATTTTTGTGTGGTTTAAGGTTTTTACCATATTAAGCTGCTGCATGGCATGTGTTGAAACTGGCAGATAGAGAGAGAGAGAGAGAGAGAGAGAGAGAGAGAGAGAGAGAGAGAGAGAGAGGAGGTTTTCTGTAACTGTCTAAATACCACAAATCATTCATCTATAAATCATAGGTTTGTTGTCTTCACCAGCTGATATCAGAATAGTGACTCCTAGCAGAGTGAGTGTGGATAGACAGACTACTCTACATAAAGGAGACATAATAAATAATAGATTCACTCTGTTTCCCTTCCTGGTGTTGACAGTTCCCAGTGGTCCACCGTTTGTGAGCCTAGAGGCGTCTC
Source organism: Seriola dumerili (assembly GCF_002260705.1). Classification (NCBI taxonomy): domain Eukaryota; kingdom Metazoa; phylum Chordata; class Actinopteri; order Carangiformes; family Carangidae; genus Seriola; species Seriola dumerili. The sequence continues at coordinate 4,898,219 of NW_019174416.1, read as the reverse complement.
CAGACTCCGCGAGAGGAGGCGACAACGTTAATGTCACCTGCACCGTGCTGGGGGAGCCAGAAGTGGACGTGAGCTTCACTTGGTCTTATCCTGGTCAGGTGAGAGGAATAACAGGCTTCATTTTGAATAAAGATACCAATACCATCAACCAACTGTGAGCCGATGATTTGAGAGATATTACTTGTCAGCTCTGGTCAATGCTGCTAATGCAGGGGAAAAAGCAGAAATCTCGGATCAGTGACTGAAAATATATTTAGTCATTCAACTATCCTGCACACCTACAGCTACACCTACACACCTACATCTGCTGCATTTGAAGAAAAAAAAAATCAATACAATAACAGTAGCCATGTTTGTTTTGTTGTGTAGGACCATCGTCCTGTTCACATCTTAACCTCCTGGCGGCTGGTGAACAGGGGTATGGCCCACACCACAAGGGTCTCCCAAAGTGTCATGACTGTAGAGGACATGGAGACCATTGACTTTGGGAACTACATCTGTAAAGCCAAAAACCAGCACGGTGAGACGATCGTGACAATCGACATCATCTCCAAATAGTCTCAGCAGCAGGCCCTGTGTTATGTTATGGATGATGTTGGAGTGTTTTGACATTTTTTTAAAGATATAACTGTAACAACCAGTGAGAGCACATGAAATCAACATGTATATACTTACAAACGGATGTATTTTTAGATTGAACATGGTAATAACAATAAAGATTTGCTATGTACTTCATTGAAGAGTGCATTTTGACATTTAAAACCATCAAGCTGTAGCTAAATTTCCCATTTCAAAGGAGTAGGGCAACACAAGAACAAGTCATTTTCACTGAAAGTAAGGTTCATCAAATCTAAATGGACCACCCCATGACACTCCCCCTGGCTCAAAGCCGTGAAAAGAGGATTAATCTTACAGCAGGGCAATGAGCCGAAACATGAATCGCAGCTATCTGAAGTCCAAAGAAGAGTGAGGAGTCATGACCTGCAGGGCTTTTCCTCCACAGTCACCAGACCTCCAATCTACTGAACATCTATGGGATGATCTGATAAAAGCCCAAACTGTGGCATGGTTTTTGTGATACTCTGCAGGACTCTGGCTTTAACACAGATTCTCATTGTCTGCAAAAAGGTTGTGGAATCAATGCTAAACAGCAAGCAGTAAGCAAGGCAAGTGCTGTACTCACCAAATATTAATATAATATAGACACTCATTTCAATGTCGTACCTGGAGATTAAAGTTTTTGGTGGTGGAGTCATTATGAAAGAAGCAACACCAAGCCACACTGACACCTGGCACTCTGTTGAGCTGGACACCTGATCAAACATCACTGTCTAATCACAGCTTTGTTCTATGCTACATTTAAATTAAATAATGATGCTGGAGAAGAGCTGCAGCCATCAGAGACTTGCTCTGGCTTTGCAGCATGTCATGAGGAGGAGAATCTGTTTTAAAGCTGAGCAGTGTGTCGGTCTTACGTCCTAATGCACTCCGTATGTGGAATGTGATCTGAAGGCCCAGAACTTATTTTGGTCCAATGCAACAATTGCTGCAGTTTCCAGTTTAGTTGCTGGTTGTTATGATTTTGAAATATACTTACGCTTAAGGACATGAATGTTTGTGCTTTAGTAAAAACAATAGTCACAAAGCTTGACTGATGGTGAATATTAACTTCACTGATTCTATGGAGGTAAAACCTACTGAGTCCAAGTTTTTCAGTCCCAGGAAAAACTGAATTATAAACTGTAATATATCTCTTTAAGGAAACTGTAAGCAGAGTTTCATCTGAATAAATTCACAAAATATGTGGATAACAGTAACAAATTTTGACACCGATAGACTATTTTGCAGCTTTCCAACTTCAGGTTTAATACAAGACTTTATTAATTGCATATTTCAAACAGGGTCAACACACCAATAATTTCAATTCCACACAAAATACTCTTTTCGAGACATTTCCAAGATGCAGTGTTTCTGACGTGTACAAGCAAGGCTTCTTCTGGTCAAGACCCTGAATTTAAAGCTGCATTAGGGTTCAGTGAGGGGTGATCGACACAACTCAAACACATGCACAAAGACTCGGATTGGTCCCTTAGTCAAAAAAAAAAAAACGTGAAAATCTAAACATGTTTGAGGCCAGAGATGATACTTAAACTGTCAATATGGACGTAAAAAATCCTGACCTTTGAAAATATAACATACGGAAATATGAACATGCCAGTGAGAGCAGCCTGCATATGAGTATGAACATTTAAATTTTTAGACAGAGACATGTACAGCACTGGTGTCCTGACTAGCAGTGGGATGTTAGGATTATTACAGCAGTTAGCTGTGAGAAATGGTGCAGGAATCCAACAGAAGCAACATATTTAAAATAAAAATATGCCCTGAGGAGGGATGCTGCCATCTGTATTCATAGCTATTCTGAATTCAGACTTTCCATGGCTGTGGTCTCCAGAGACACAAAGAAGCCCTCTCTCACCCTGCAGGGCTGTATCTGCGCATGTGTATACACATGCATGCATGTGTGTATTTTTTACTGCATGTACTGTATGTGTGCGTGTGCTGAACTTCAGGAAAGACAAGCCTTTGCCAACAACTACAAGTAACAAAAATAGTGTTTCATTACATACAAGTCCTGAGATTTCCTTTTCCCTCATCCATAGTTTCAGATGTGAAAAGCAAAGAACAAGGTGGCCTTGCTTATTAAGTGCTTCTGTGCAACGTTTTTTTTCTTACAGTCTGTAGTGTCCCTGTCCAGAAAGTGTCAGAGTTCATCCAAACCTGAAGGAGCCAAGGTCAGGCTGTTGTGTTGCTAAGCGAACAGGAAACAAAAATGGCTCCATATTCTAGAGGGATAACTCAAACATCAGGGTCTGCTTCCCGGAAGCAGGGGCCCATCGTTATCTGGGCGAGACAGGAGGGCTGGAGAAGACGCCAGAGTTGCGAGGTGATTGGAAGCTGAAGGAGTGGGAGGGGGAGGTGGAGCTGGGGGACACTTTGCGGGGGCTACTCAGGTCTCCATTATGGAGCTTCCACAGCAGCTCCTCGTTCTCCATGGACAAACGCTTGTTCACCTTGGACTCCTTCTGCAGAGACTCCTGCAGCATGGCCTGCTCTGTGGACAGCTGTCTGTGGTGCATCAACACAACAGACTAGTTAGAAATGATCCGGAGCATAAATGTTCACACGAGAGCGATTCAACCACTCAGCTCAAGTTCTCACCTACAGTGTATCATTAATTATTTGATTTATTTGGTGTCAGACTTTCTTTAAGAAATGAAACTAATAAAATGAGGATTACACAGGTTGTTTCAGAAACCCTAAAAAGGATATGGCTGGTGATATTCAGTTTTATTTGATGTGCTTGTTTTGAAGTTGTTGGCTTGTGTGAAGCACTTGGTGACATGGGTTTAGAAAAGTGCTCTATAAATGATAATGATAATGCAGTCATTCAAAGGTTCACTGGGGCATAAAGAGCCTGAACAGAGACAGGTGGTTTCCATCACTTCATGAGCTCATTTTGTGAACTCTTACCTCGACAGTGCAGCATGTCTTTCCATGCGGGCTTTGAGGTCCTCATTCTCCTGCTGGACCTTCTTAAGGTTCTCATCCAACTTCACATTTTTCTCTGTCTGGGAAAAAAAAAACAGAATGATTGACAGATCCAAGTGTTTTTTTCTATGTCAGTAGCATTGCTTGTCTTGACGCCCAGCAAACATTTTCATCTGCCTCAGTTCTTACCAGTTTGTCTATCTCCATCAGCTTCTTCTCCTGCTGGTGGAGCTGCTTGTTTTTGATATCCAGCACCACTTTGAGGCTATCCAGCTCCTGCTCCAGATACAGGGTGTGGGAGTCCTTCTGCAGGGACAAATAAATAGTGCCAAGACGTTCAGGGACTATCAAGACTGCAAAAAGTGCTTACATTAATACAGCAAGCCTCCAGAACCACACAACAGAGGGCGCTAGTCATCACTTACAAAATATTCACTGCTCAGGGTTCACAGGGACAGTCACACTGTGGATGTTTAGGTGTCTTACACAATAATTCATATTACAAACATGCAGACGATGTGTTCTGCATGAAGGTAGTGTTTAACTCCTAGTGCTCTACACATGGTCAATATGTAACACTGATCTGTTGCTAATGCTGTTCTTCTTATTTATCTATTAATAACAGATGTGCAGTGGCAGGGTAACGTGAGGCAGTTATCTTAATGACTCCACTGTGCCAGGCCAGAATGCTGAGTACATGTGGCAGCCACTTAACACTGATGAGGAGCGTCAGCCCCCTGTACAACAGCACTCTGGGAAAATTAAAATATACATTCTGGACAGTGAGGGGGAGGCGGGGTGGGGGGGTGGGGTGATGCAGCAGAGTTTAACCTGCCACATTTCACACTGAAGAATGGTTAATGGTTGACTGAACAGAAAACTATGGGTTACTTAAGAATTAAGTCTTTCACGAAAACATGTATTGTGTGCGCCTCTGTTGATGACCCATCCTTCTGGTAATCATTGGCTTCATGGATTTCCCACCTTTTATGCTCGGGGGTGAACAACACTGGAGTCATGAGATGTTTCTAAAGTGGAGCTCTGCTATAATAAGCGCACAGATAAGAGTACCTGACTCTTTTCGGCCAGCTCCCTCCTCTTGTTCTCCTCTGCTGTTAGCTTCTCTATAAGGGCACTGTTCTCCACAGTCAGCTCTTGGATCTGTCCCTGTGGACGCACGCAGCACAACAAAGTCACTGAGTAAAGTTTTACACATTAGCTTATCAAATCATGAGTTAATCTCGCGCCATTACATGAAAAGGGAAAAAGTGATCCTTACAGACAGAGCAGCCTCTGCATCTTTCAAAGTTTTGTCCACAGACTGCAGCTCCTGATTGTGAACTTTCCTGAGCTCTGAAAGGTTTACAGGTATTGTCACTTTAGAAAGGTCAAGATTAATCACAATTTAATGTTATGATGCAATAAAACATTTTTATACTGTACATGCATTAGTTAACAGAGGCAGAAAATTAAAAGTTAAAAACACACTTAAAGCTTTCTCAGCTCGAGTCGGTTTCAAATGAACTCATAAAAAGCAGCTTCAGAGAATGGATGTAGTTTGAATAGTTTGTGTCAGTGCTGTCCACTCACCTTCCAGTGACATTTCATACTGCTGTTTAACGCACTGCAGCTGTTCTGTGTGGCTGCTCTGCAGTTCCAGCTTAATGGCTTCATGATTGGCTTTAAGCTCTCCCATCTTTAAAAATAACACAATATACTTAATTTTGAAACAAAGCATTATTGATCATGAGGCATTATCAGGCACTGCCTTATATTTAGATGTTTTACTGTCAGTTTCCTGCAGCACATACAAAATCATTCTGAAAGGTAGTGTTGTGACAAACCTGCTGTTGCATGAGAGTCTTGCACTTGTCAGCCTCCTCCTGGTAGGTGAGGTGGACCTTGTCCCACTCAGCCTGGTAGAAGGCCTGTAACCTCTGCTCCAGCTCAGCCACATCGTTCTGATGCTGCTCCTGCAGTTTCTGCAGTGCATCCTCCAGAGCAACACGCAACTCCTCCTTCTCCTTCTCCAAACGCTCAGAGGAATGGATGGAGCAAACTGGAAATAAAAAGATAGCATTTTATCTTGGTGAAATTGTGATAGGACTTTGCATGATGTTCAGTGAGTATCTGCAGCTGTGTAGACTGTAATATTCATTAAAAAAAGGTCAGAGGAAAGAATGTATTAGTAACCGATTGTGTAAGAAATCTGATATGTCCACTGAGGACCCTCTGTTTAGCAAAGTCGTCCTTGATGTAAATGTGCGACACTGATGCTCTCCTAAAAGGAATGGAAAAACTGACTTTCAAGGGGAGGTGCCTCTTGCACTTAACCACAACTACACTGCAGTTATTTATAGACAGATGAGGATGTAGTAACAAGTCTCAATTCTTTCACACTATCTTGAAATCGGTGGCATAGGTAACAGATTTCTTAAATCAGGCTCATTTCTCCTTTCCACAGTTGGTGCCATTTTCAAGCTTGTGCAACTGGTGGCTTTTGTTTTTGTTCTGTAAACTGATCTCACTATATCCCAGCTGTTTCCATCACAAAGTGTTTATGCCTGCTCTGGAGTTGGTGACAGTGACCAACTCCATAACCTGTCTGCAGTTTAAGTGGCTGTGCACAAACACTGTTGATACCCAGCAGCTGGAATTGGACCTCAGCTCACTAGAAAAGTCACAGTGATGGTGTACAGTAAGAAAGACTGCTGTGTGCAACAACAAACTCTTCTGTCATGTTTAGCAGGTGACTTTCCTTGAGAGGTTTGGTCTTAAATGCATGGTATGACAATAAACCACGACTATCTATTTTTAACCTGAAACAATGTAAAACTTTAGTAGTGGAGCAAGTGGGTGTAAAATAATACTGAATTCAGATGTTTCTCTGCTATCCTACAAAATGGGTGGTACAATGACGTTATAACAATATAACGTTTCATGGTTACCAAAAAGTAGGCATCTTTTGCACATATGACGATTCTCTGCACAAGGGCCACATGCTGCATTTGAAATGTGTTTATCTATAATATTGAACAATTTTGTCGCACACAGATAGTCTCAAATTGTGTTATTTATTTGTCTACTTATTTGTATCCCTGTTACTGTCTGCATATAAATGGAGTGCCAGAGTCTCTTCTTCTACACATCTAAATACTGAGCTACAGTAGGAAGAAATAACAGTGCACTGCAGGAGCATGAAGATTCACCTTAGCCAGAGTGGAATAACAGCCGCAGCTCCAGGAACAGAGGCCAAGCTAACATAGGGACTATCTATCATGCTTTGGCATGTGCAGCTCAACAAACGGAGCCCGGCATTCCGCAACCATGTGTAACAGAGATCTGCTCATATGAGCCTTTCTAGTCCAAATCCACCCTACAAAAACACCTCATGGCTCATGCAGTATGGAAAACCAGGACCCAGTTAATCTAATGTTAGCTGTATTTTTGCCAAGAGTTATCAGGATGACGGGATTTGGAAACGTAACATATAATGCGGATGCTGAAGCAGGCAGATCCCTTTTAGTTGTAATTTTACATGTGAGGAATGATAACAAACTGGGTGTGGTTGAACCATACTTTTGGCTGTGATCCAAGCCTTGAATTTATTGCTGTACGAGGAGTGAGATCACTGGGGAAGCAGGCAGGGACACAGTCCGAGGACAAAATAAACTAAACGTGGATTTTTAAGAATGCCTCTTGACTGCCAAACATATTTTACTACACATAATACAAAAGGTTGATCTGAGGATAGCGTAGATCTCACAGCCTGAAGTGAAGAATGTGTTATAGTGCAGCTCAGCATATAAGAGCAGTCATGTGGAAGTCTTGAGACTGTAAAGGAGGGGAGGAGTCACAACACTACTGCAGCCTTAAGTAACGGAGATGAAAGCTGCTGCGTGAGTGCATGTTTGAGCGTGCATGTGCCTGTATGTTCGAGGCTATTCTGTGTGACAGCACTTAGGCTTGGCATAAAACATGGGTCGTTATCTGTAAGCCTTCACAAGGCCTCAGGTGGTGTGGCATTCCACTAGTGAGAGCCCCTCCTGTGTGGGGTCAGAGGCCACCCTACCACTCCCTGGGGAACAGACTGACACCATTTAACTGAGCAACAATTAAACACACAAGCCATGTCAAATAGATATCTGATTTTCAGTGGAGGACAAAGCAATTAACAAGTGGAGGGAGCCACAGGGAATATCTATATGGTGGATAAAAGCAAACAAGAGTATGTCCTCACCTGCAAACAAAAAGAATAATATTTAATTCATGAATTGATTTCGACACCAGTTCCATCAAGTTAACCCATAATAACACCAACCACTCTCAGGCAGAGCACTGGCTCTAACCATTTTATTAGTATTAAATAAAGATCACATGTTTTATCAAACTTTTTATTGAACGGCATGACTGCCAGTCCAGTGGAATTTCTGCAATGTAATCGCTGATTAAATTCACCAGTGTGGAATAAACACCTAACATCTGCTATAAACGTCAACAATAAAGCACCAATGACTCAGATCAATGATTGCATCAGATCGTAGCAACCAAAAAAGTACACCAAGTAAACAACTATATACCAGTGACAAAAAAGTCCAGGAGCCAAGATATAAAAAATATATTGTCATAATTGTCTATAGAGACATAATCCTCAATGTGTCCCAACTTTGCTGTGTAAACTGAGCAATCCAAAGGACAAAAAACACATTAGAAAGACGTAGTGTAAGCAAACACTGTACCAGGAGTGTGTACTTTGGTGATAACCACTGTAAACACAGCCAGTGTGAGACCAAGGTGACCTAACTTACCCAGATCTCCTCGAAGGTTGACCAGCTCCTGGGACAGCTCCCTGCACTGTCTTGTGGCTTCATCACGCTGCGGAGAAAATGTAAACAGTCATATACATGCTCAGGACAGTGTCAATATTACTAATTTCTAGGGATATTTGTTTTAACACAGCATATCTTAAATCGTCAGTCAATATTACAGCATTATGAATTTGAAAAGTAATTCACTATTAGAAGGAAGGTTCTTTCAGGGCAACACCCTGACAAATAACCATCACATGAATCCAGTTTTCCTACTAAGATACTGTGTTTGACTGCCAGACGCAAATACACTGAAGGCACAGCAGCAGCTAACAAAAAAAAACCATCATCAGGGATAAGGGGTGGGGGATTAAAGGAAAATTTGACACTCAACTCATGTTTTTAGTCTCAACTCCTTTACTGATTCAGTTTTGCAGTAAAGAGGAGACTGCGCTATAGCTGCAGTGGCTCCTGCTAGGCTTCAAACTGATGCATAGCTTATCCAAAAACTGTTTACCTCTGGGTCAATTACCTTCCTCTTACTATGCTGATTCACATAAACAACCTCATACACTGCAAAGTGCATCACACAGCCTGCATAATTCAATTATAAACATAAGACAAAATAGCCAAGTAAGAAAAGCCAAACATCACTTCATTGATCAGTTTACAAAAGCAAATATCTTCCACCCTGTCCTACTGTACCCCAGACCTGCATCTATACCTCACTGCAGAACAGAACAGTGTAGAAGCCAGTTACCCTCTCTGCAGCGCAGGGAGAACTAAGGCACGCTCTGCTGCCAGAACAGCCCATGATCCAGCCTCAGGCTGAGGCTTGGGTGCCGGAGTCTCCCCCTCCAGCTATGGAGACCCAGTACTCCAGGACAAATAGTGGTCCAGGTGGACGCACCACCTCCACACACACCTCCTCCCAGACTGCTCTCACAACATCTGAGGCAGGACTGAAAAAGCCGCTTCACTGGCTGTGGTGAGTGACTGCAGAGTGCATTACCGTATTCCACCTAAAAAAACTAAAGGGGCAGGCTACAGTGTGTATGAGCACAGCCTCCTCACCAGCAAGCTGAGGTCACTTTAAGGCAGCACTGAAGAGTGGAGCAAACAGATAAATTACACAGAGCTGTCAGACATCAGGCTGATGGAGCAGGACTTGTGTGTGCATTGACCTTCCCAGGGGATTCATAGAGGTTTCATTGCCACCATCCCCCACCGCTCATCCATACCTTCATTAAATCATGCCCTCACCCCTCTGCACCATTACCACACAATCTGCTGCATGGTACAATCTCTCCATTACAAGATGATTCTTTTTTTTTTTTTAAGTATATTTTTTGGGGCTTTTATGCCTGAGCATGATAGCACAGTAGAGAGAGACAGGAAACGGGGAGGCAGAGAGAGGGGGAATGACATGCAGTAAAGGGCCGTCCGATGCGGGATTCGAACCGGGGCCGACTGTAGCCTCTACATGTGGGGCGCCTGCTCAACCCACTACGCCACTCGACGCCCCCAAGATCATTCTTTTATGCTGTGACAGATCAAATTTCCAGCTTCTGTGTGAGTAAGACTATTGACAGTCAATGCATAAAACTGAAAATGATGTCACTTGTTGACTAATATCCAACTGCCTTGGTAATGTTTCAAGCTTGCACCTCTCGCATCTCTCACACACGCTCCTGGCGACAGCCAAAATCATTTTTAATGGTGCAGTTTAACCCTCTTCTGTTCTTGATGACAGACTCCAGCAAACATGCTGAGTCTTTGTCAATTAAAAAATGCGTATGTACACTAGAAACCTTTGCTCACATAGATGAAAATAATTGCCACCACGCGGCCCTACACAAAAAAAATGCCATGCTTAAACTGTCCCTCATTAGTCAACTTTGTACTTGAAATTACAGACCTCTATGTTTGGATGTGCATGCTTGTGCCATGTTAATTTGATATCCAGTTCCTCAACTTCTAAAGCATCTGCAACATGTAATGTCCCCGGTGTATATCATGATACCATGTCAAGTGTAGAATAACACGTGATGGTAGACTAACATCAATGACTAATTGCTTCAGATCAGGTTCCAGTTTCCTGGAGATATTGTGAATATTAGAAAGCCAGTAGAGCAAAGCTTGACAGTAAATCATTTTTCAGGTTAGTTGGTATGTGCTTGCATTCCACTTAGTGCAACTTGTTTCACAGCACTGTCTGTATGAGAGAAGGTGGCAAACCAGATCCAGTGCTTACACACTCCATCCAAACAGATGGTAAAAAAAAGTGTGCAGTCCTTGCTTAGTGTTTGGCTGCTCTTCATAACCATATCAAGTCAACAGCTGGGACATTCTCACACTATGATGGTAATGTCCAGTTTACTATTCTTAGTCTGAGTGGCCACCAGACACCATTGTGCTCTACAAGCCCAGACTCGCCCATTAATGTACCTGATACACAAAGTTGGTGATTTTGTTTACTGAAATAATCTTTGAGATTGAATGCAATTTATGTTAAGTGTGTGGGCGGCTGTGGCTCAGGTTTTAGAGTGGGTTGTCCACTGATTGCAGGGTTGGCAGTTTGATCCCCAGCTCCTCCTGTCCAAGTTCTGAAGTTGCCTTGCCTTGGGCAAGACACTGAACCTCAAGTTTCCTAACTTGTAAGTCACTATGGATAAAAGTGTCTGCCAAATGAGTAAATGTGTCTCAGGCATTAATGTCCATTGGAATCCTTGTTTCCAGTGGAGGGGGTGGAAAAAGAAAAACATACTGTAGTTTAAGTTGAGTTTGTGAGGCTAGGACAGCTCCTTTTCCATCAAAGAGGAACAAACTTACTGTGTTTCTAATATCTGTTGATGTAATCAGTTTCACAACTCTGCCACCCAAACAAAGGATATGAGTCAAACATCAATGACTGGAGATCACACACTGTGCCTTCTGTACTAGCTGTAACATTACATGGACCAGCAGCATATACATTTAAACACATTTTCCATCAGCTTTGCTTTGTATGACTGCATATATCCATATGCCAATTCCCTCCACACTACTCTCAAATGACAAGTTCCCACTGTCTTTCTGATGCCTGGAATGTGAAACTGAGCTACAACAGGTAAAAATGGTCCTGGGTTGGCTTTTAAACATCTGTGGAACAAATGTCAACATAAGTTAGACACTTGAGTGCATTATCACAATCAGTGGGGTAGTGCAACTGGTAGAACAAATTAAGGAACAACAGAATTCCCTGAAGCTCATTGAAGCTAAAACTGATGTGAACTCTGTCACAACTGGAGCTACCCAGAACACACAAAACTGCCACAAGAGATCTGCCTGGTGTCGAACTCAGAGCAAACTGGGAGTAAAGGGAGTAGTTGCAATCTAGGCCACAGGAAACAAAATGCATGAGTGACTTTTTGTACCAAAGCTGAGTGAAGCAATGGTTTAATTTTCTAAAATAGTTCTAGCTGCAGAGAGATCAAGTGCACTACAGCAACAGCCTGTTAAAGAACTCTTGAACACACTGATGGAGTCCCCTGCCACTTCCTTCCTCTGGGCAGCAACAAGCCTCACCAGGACTACATACAGTAAGGCAAATAATGCTGCTGTAGCTTTTCCTCTGCACCTCCCTGGTGGCCCATAAGTCTAATATGTCTCCAGTAACAAGGGGGCCAACTGAAAAAAGATGCATGTGTTTATGCAGGTTATTTTTACAACCTAATATATGTGTGTAGCAACATTGTCAAAAAAGGTCCAGGGGAGTCATTGTAAATAAATGATGGTAAGTCCCCAATAGCTTTTTGAGGAGAATCTTGGCAAGACTGGATTTGATGTCTTCCCCTGTGCAACTAAATGAATCACCTCCACCACCACAATGATATTAAACCCATTTACAAACACAAAGTAACACAGACAAAAAGGCAGTAACTCAATAACTTGTAACAGGGTTGAAGTTGGTTGAATGAAGATTGGAGGACAAGATCAAATCTCACATACCTAATAAATCCCCTCTGGGCATCAGGCTACCATCACTGCTTTTAATGAACAGCATTGAATCACAAGATTAAGTATTTGTTATATACATCTAAAACAGTGTTCTGTGGTTTGTCACTTAGACCTATCTATGAATTCTAAACAAGACACCATCTTTTAATTTGAGTTTTTCCTCAAAGAAACTGACGAAGACAAAGTAACTTGATGGAGATCTCTCAACACTGGAACACTAAGTACTGCAAATATGAAATCTGGATGATTTTTTAAAATATATTTGGATAGTACATACCAGTTGTTTCACTCAATCATCTTCTTTCATTGCGTACTGACAACAGATAAAGTGTGAAAATATTTGACAAGGACATTTCTAAAGTTAACCGGAGGGACTGAAATAGCTTGTGACATTTTATACACTCAAATAAGATAGTATCTGATTTTTTTCTCTAGGTTTACAGGAAACTGTAGATATAAATCTTCACTAATTACATTAATTTAATTCAGTTTTATAATTCATTTATAATAAACTGTAGGGCTCCTGATGCACAGATACTTAATTGAGTCCAAGCACTCTATCATAATTTTGCTTTGACAACACTAAATGAGGGAGTACGATAGCTGGGGTCAGGTTGAGGGTAGTTCATAGGATAAGCCTGTTTGTAATGCACTATGGGAAAAATAATCCCTCGGGGCATCCAGTTCCTGGAAGCCAATCACATGCTACCACTATTAAAACCAGATCCAAGTCAAACACAAATCTTAAACATCCATTTTCAAAAGACTGTCAGGGACATGCTCGCATGCCTGAATAACCTGTCTATGAAAAGTATATTTAAGTGCAACTGAAAGACTTGTGTTAAGACATTAGGAGATCATGACACCACTTTTCAGATGCAGCTGAGTAACAATTAAAAGGCTGAATTTCTCTTTGATCCAGGATTAGTTCAGTGGACGACAACAGGGCTGTTGTGTTAGACAACTTTCAAGTATGTCTGTGTGTGCAGGCCCTCATACCCTTACAATCATTCTCCATGCTGTTGCTGTAAATAGAAATGCCATTTGGTTTCCCTTGCATCAACACACAGGATTTGATATTGCAACACTTGTTGTTATAATCCAAGGCAATCACTTAAGTTAATAGTTTTTGTGTAAATTTAGAGACCAAGAAGTAATGCCTTAACAAACTGAGAAAAAAAGGAGTATCCTTCAATGTATGACTGTTTTTAATATGCATATTAAAGCAAACACTAAATACTTTGTTGCACTGTTTTGTCACAGTTTTCTATAAAAGCTCTGCAAAATTGAATGAATATATGCGATTCACATCTGCTTTTCGAATGTTATTATGGAAATGTTTCCACACATTGTGTAAATTCTCTTTATTTATTAGATACTTTGTTGGGAAAAAATAATTTCAAGGGTCCATGATGTTCAATATAAAATTTAAAGGATGTAAAAAATAAAAATGAACTTCCCTGCGGAAGTAAAATTTTCTTACCTCAGTCAAAGTCTGCTGCAAGACAACAGTGAATGCTTCAAATCTGCAGTTACTGGCTGCGAGAAGGTCTCTGAGCTGCTGGATGGCCTGGTCCTTCCTCTCACCCTTTGCCACACTCGCTGGTACCACATCTGGATGTCCATGACTCTGGTTTGGTTGGGATGGCTGCGGCTGTGGGTGTTGCTGGCGGGAGCTGGCCTTGGGTTTGTTCTTGTCCACTGTAAAAGAACATGTGTTGAGTGTCGTGACAACGTTGATCACCATCATACCCCCCTCCATAACCACTGCAGCTGGTCCAACAGCAGTACAACCCACCCCATACGCTTCTGTCAGCGTCAGAGATGCATCAAGCTCCAGTATCAATTCCCGGGATATTTCTGCAGTCCAGAACTGTTCTGTCCAATCAACCAGTCTGATGAATCCCAGTGCTGCTGCTCCTCTGACAGCCAAGACATAAAAATGGATCCTCTGAATGCAATTAGCTTTCCATATCCTAATATATTCTAGTGCTCTGCAGGTTACCAAGGACAGCTTATTTTAGCAAGGCCATGCTACTGTAGTTTTGATTTACATCAGCTTTATAAATATATCACCCCTATATTATAGCTACCATCAATCCGACTAATGAAGAACACTTGTGTTTATTCTGTCGCTGACACTACTGCATCATCAGACCAGAGGAACACCAAACTAACATCCCACTGCCAAAGACAATTGTAGTGGAGAAGGGTGAAAAAAATGACTGCAAGGAGATTGTGTAGTGATCGTTATGTCACACAGCGGTGAGGATAGCCTGAGACATATCAGAAATACCAGCTGTAAAGAGTTGAATATACTATACTGCTAGCAGCCTGTGGAGATACTCACTTAGCTGTCTGCTGTCTTACATGACAGCTGTTAGACCAAATTAAGATTAATAAGCAAAAAGAACAAATTGATATAACTGCAAGTGAACTCATAATAGTCAAATTATAAATCTACTTTAAAGCTAGTCGAGTGACCATGAGTGTGCTCCTGTAATACTACGTACTGTCCATGAAGTGTTATGATCATGTCCTTTATGAGCTGCAAAACCTGGAACATATTCAAGTTAAATTTAGATGCACCAAGCAGGGAATCATCTGAGAACATCATAACATCCCAGAATAACACCAGTATGCAACTATGGGATCCAGACATCATTAAAGCAAAAATAATGCTGCATCTACCCGGGTGCCTTTCAAAATAAGACCCCACAGATATTCAGTGTAGGAAGTGGGATTGTTTTTCCTGCTTATTGTAGACAGCTGATCCTGGAGCTGCTGAGGTAACAGCTCTGCACACTGGCCTTATCAAGGCAGCACAATACAGCAAAGGATATCAACACTCCTAGCTGGTGAAGCTGACAAAGTGAACACTGTTGAAAAGGACTAAAAGGGAACAGACTCAAAAACAAACTGTGGAGTCAAGGCAGTAAAACTAGCGCTTGCTAAGAGACAACAGGATAATAAAAAGCCAGACCCATCTCATCTGAATAATTATATGCTGCTTTTATGCCACAGACTAACTTGAGTTTACACAGCTCTATATCCGGATGTGCAGTTCACCTCAAAGCCGGTTTCCCCTGGTGGCCTCTGTGTTTCACAGCCAAAGTAAACTGTTCAGCATAAAAGACAGGCACAGCCTTTAATGCAAACAAAATATTAATACTGTACTGCAGTGGATGGATGGTACAACTGATAAAACAAGGAACACATTTTATTGTACTATTGAACAAAAAGTTCAGAATTTTAATAAATCTGGTGAATAATTTCAATCATTGTGTATATAGCCTCAAGCTTGGACTGTAGCACTAAGTTGTGCTTTTATATTTTCAGACTGACATGTAGGACTCAGATGGCTCAAGAACAAAAACACAGATCTCCATCTCAATGATCTCACTGCAACCTCAGATTAGAAATTTACTTTTAGAATTGTGGCTACAAAGGCTAATATACATAGATTTTTTTTTTTGCACTTCAATTAAGCATTTCCAGTGTTGCACCATGTACATACTCAGAAAATGTCAAAATAGATCATTTTTATCTGACACAGAGCCAAACAAAAATTTGAGCTTTGCTGCTCAGCTTCCAATCTTTTTTTATGATGCTGTATTCAAGAGGGTATCTTAAGTCAAGGGTTTCTTTAAATTAGGATGCCCTCTGCTGGTGGTGCACAGAGGACCCTCTCAGGTTGCACACAGCTAATATGTACCACAAACATGCCTGCATACAGATCAAAGCCAAGCTCCACAACAGACGAGCTACTGCATAGCGGCAGATGGTTCACATATATTGTGGAAATATCACATTTGTCTATGTGATGGTGCAACTATCATATTAGTAAAAATAAGCGGTTGGTAGTAAGAAGCTTGTGAAATACTTGCCTTTCTGCAATGTGACAGACTTAATTTATTTTATTTTCATGATAGTTTTGCCTTTTGCTTGCACTCCTAGGATATTAAAACAGCGTGATCACAGCCATGTTAGCTGTTGCCACTTTTAATCCATATAGAAAGGAATGGGTTGTGTTTGTATCCAAGACCAGTAGTGGACATTATGCAACAAATTTCTGCTGAATTTTAAAAATCTGTGCTCTCACCTATTTAAATTATTCAAAATGGTCTAAAGAGGTTGCTGAGTTCTACACCTGTGAGAAAACCTATGAGCCTATGAGAAAACCTTCAGACATTCAAATAGTGAGTAAAATGAAAAAGCAATTCAGTCTGATTTTCAGGCCATATAAGGGGATCCTGTATTTGCTTCAAAGTTTCTGAGGCTGTTGTGTGTAACTCTAATCTACTCACAAAATAGAAAATATTCACACATAAGTAAATATATGGTTTGGCTTTATCGTCTCATATTTTAGCAGAAATTTTAAATGTAATGTGGCTTTTGTTTTCCGTAAACACACAGACCTGCACTGTACAAATGAATTCATATAAGCACATAGGCTGTCTCTCAATTTGACTGCTATTCCATGGCAACAGAAGACCTGCAGCTATTTCCATCAATGTATCTGAACAGAGTGGATGACATACGTTTCCCTTTTTACTTCATTCTTCTTACCATGCCTAAAGAATCATTTTGTTCCGATTCAACTTCACTTAACATCAAATACCGAGTGATTCATCGACTCCACAGTATAGTGCTCTGCTGCTGTAAGGAGATGTCACTGCATAGCACAAAGCATGATGTGTGATGAGACCCCTTACAATCATGCACTTGTTACAGTGCTTGGTTCACACAATACCAGACAAATACTCTTGTATTTACTGGACATTGTCTCATATTAATGAACAATTAACTGATGCATGGGACACTGTAGAAATAATTTGTGAACATACAATACAATCACGACAACAATGACATTTTACTAGGAATCTTTGTTTTGATACATTTTTGAGAGTGTATCATAATGCTCTTGTTTGTTTGAACACGTAACAGATAAGAGATTAAGCCCTTTAAGACTGTAAAGCTAAATTATCTTATTTGGTTGCAACCTTTAAAAATTGCTTTAAATGATGTGGGAACCCACAGGAGGCTACTGTGTTCCCATAACATTATTCAGCAATCACGACAAGGTTCCCATGGTTCAACCTAGAGACTAAGAACCAAAATAACCTTGGTCCATCTCAGGGTGAAACAGGAGTACTGGGTGTTCCAGTGAGCATGACAGCAACCAAGTGCATTTTGACACAGTTGTATAAAAAGGTGGTCACAAAAATAATACTAGCCATCCTGAAATACATGACTTTAATGCAATAAATTCTAATGTCTGTTTAGATAAAGTTGTTTCTGAATTCAAGATTTGTTTCCTAAAATACTTCTGTCTGGGGTCACACATTTTGGTGACCAAGGTAGGTAAATGAAAGATGAACCTCCTGTTTTGCCAACCAGTAAATAGACATACTAAAAATAGATTTCAGAAACAGCTAACTGCACAGGTCTACTTGAGAGGTAAACACTGACAGGTTTGGCTTAAATATAGTGCAGAGACCCAAAAACCACAACAATGTAAGTAGAAATCTTTAACATGGAAATAACCGACAGACCTGCTTGGAAAACCACAGTGTTCTTCCTGCATCCTGACAGCAGCTGAATGTTTCGGAGTAAACCCTTAGCTGTCAGACGCACGTGGATGTTTGACAGGGAGAGCTTCGGAGACCATAACATCTCTCAAAAACCAAGCAAGACAGTCACAGTTTTCTGCTAATAATCACTTTAAAAAACAGTGCCCAAATACAGGAGCTTGATGCTGGCTATGAACCACACGCCATGGTGTGCCTCAGTGCATCATGCCTTAGATGACAGCATCACTGACAAGCACAGGCAGAAAATAAATAAATCAATAAAAAGCAGTAAGAGTTACACCACTGTGAAAGCCTTGAAAAAAGTGAAGGCATGGCAGGTATCCCAATTCAAAATCTAATTCTCAGCTGTGAACGCTGGAATCCACAGAGAGGGTTAAAGGCTGGCCACTGGTTTGTGGCACAGCCTGATAGATCTGATAGGGGCAGAAAAAAAAGTAAAAATCCCTTAATCCTCTTCGTAAAGCAAGGTTTCAAGCTATTCACCAAACACATGAATCTCTCACAGCAGAGCAAAGCAGCATCCCCAAGCTTGATGATGGCGGTGCTGTAGCAGAGCCAAGATGCTAGGATAAGAGCAGAGGGGGATGGGGTAGGAGAGACAGCGATAGGAGGAGCAAACAGAATAGCTTCAGCCAATGACAATTTAATCTAGCCCCCCCACTCTTCCTCCCATTTACTCTCTTTCTCTGTGTCACCAGCAGTGGGATGGCAAGAGACAACAGTCTGCCCATGGCAAGGTTTTTTCTGATGCGCTGTGTGCAAAACAGCTTGGCTGGCATAGTTCTCTGTGAAAATGTGTCCTCAGCTACAACTGTGAACCATATTTTAGACTCAAAACAATGTGCTGACTAATTAAGTGTTATATAATGAAACATTTTTTTCATCTAGTTTCTGCAAAACAGACTGAAATGACACTGTAAAACAGCCCAAAAATATGCATCAAGCATTGTGTGTGAACAACAGAGAGCAACTAAGGCCAAGAAAATGAGAGCATGCATTAAGCCTTTAGTGTGATAAGGCTTATAGAAAACACAAACCACATCCGATTTACCTTAGAACCTCAAGTTCCTTACAACACTGAGCAGCATGAAATAAATAGTTCATTCGTAGCTTCTGCTAAAAATAGATTAACTCTACGGATACAAGCCACAAGGGTGTAATTTCCATTGGGTATCTCCCTCACTTTTCTCTTGATGAGAGAAGACAGGAGATGATAAAAATGCTGATGTACTTATTTGAGTCACTTTCAAATCGTAAATGTACTTGGTGGCGCAGCAAATGTGTTGTGGATTTTTTTGTCTCACACGATACACAGATGTTGCCCTACCATATTGCTGAAGGTTGTTGGGACTCTATGCAGCCTGAGATGACAACTGACATCACTCAGGACTAAAAATTTACTTACACTTTCTCAGCATGTTTTTGTGTGTAAAAAAAATGAAATCTATATATTTTTTTTTATTTACAGTTAATATTCTTTTAAGATGTTAGAGTTGTACATCAAAGACAGAAGTACACTGTTTTTTAGAATAACATTACCTATCAAAATTTATAATGTCCATTTAGAAAACTAAACATGATTTTAAGTGGGGTTAGTGCACTAAAATATTGAGGTTCAGTTAGTATCTCTATTCATCTTTATTGTTCTTATACTATACCATTATTATAGACAACTCAATAACCAATATCTTTTTGCCATTGCATTCCCCTCACTTCTGAAGCCAAGCCTTTTGCCTTCACAAGCCCTGTAAACATTTATTTAAACAGGTAATACATGTAACAAATCAAATGGATACAATTTTACGAGAAGCCCAAGCTCTGTTGAAAACACAAAGAGAAAAGAAAACTCTTACCAGGTCCACTTGAAGTTAGACGAACAAGTCTTGCAGAACCAGTCCTTTTCAGAGGACTGACTGTAGAATTTGAAGCTCCTTTGCTGGTGGAAGCAACATTCTTGCATGCAGTGGTCAAAGCTGTAAAAAGCAGAAGATCCAGGTGAGAAAAGTGGCGAGACTTAATCTGACCCATAATGTAGCAGGAAAACTGGCAACTGACCAAAACCGTTGAACCGCAGACGGCTTTTAAATCAGAACTAATTCATGAAGGTTTGATCAAACATACTGTGAAAATGGCCAGCAAAGATAGAGGTAATCTGATTCAATCAAGATCAAATGAGCCTAATCAAATGAGGTTACCACACTATTAGGGAAGTAACAATAGTTTTTGTAGCTGAGTGTTTTGGGAGGTTTTAATCACTTTCAACCTAAGTGAGATTTAACAGGGCCATTTCCTTATCATTGTGTGAGGATTTGATAAAAGATAAAAGATGCAAAAATCAATGTGGTCTCACTCATAGTTGCTCTATGAATGAGAATTAAAAAAGGGAGATTTAAATCTGATCAAAATCTAAGATCAATGCCTTCAAACAAATAATATAAAAATGAGAGACACTACCTTGTACAGGAAATGATAAAGGAAATAAGTCTGAAATTCTAAAAAAGTGTGCATGCGTGTGTGGAGAGGTGTGATCTCACTTTGTCCAGTGTTTCTTCCAGGTGTTGAGATGAGCCTTGCTTTCAGCACAACAGCTTTGAATGGGGTTTGTTTTTGTGCAGTTCCTCCAGAAACTGTTGGAGCACATAAAGACGAGCTGGTTAAACACTGCAAATCGCACTGAACCCTCTCCCTCTCTGCTTTAAATACAGTACTGCTGTTGTTGCCACTGACCTCATGTCAGTCAACAGTAGTGATTACTTAGAACAACTTCTGGAGTAACAAGGTAAATTAAATTCTTCAAATATTCTAATAATTATTTGAATAATGTGATTAAATATAGAGGCTACATTAAGGAAAAAGAATATGAATCAGATCAACAAAAGGTGCTGTCAATCTGACCACAATGACAAAAATTACCATAGCAAGATGCAGCAAATATAGAATCAAATTTATAAACAATATGACTGCTTGAATATCTAGCATGTAGAACAAATGTTCTTTAAATAAACATGCCACCATGGAAACCCCAGTTATGATTCAACTTCCAATCTCACTTACTTCTCCAAAGCTTTCTATCTTTTCCATTAAATGCAGCTAACAAAGGGATGATACAAAAGCGATAGGATCCAATGAGCAGGCATGTCATGAGGGTAAGATCACAGTTGGATGCTGCACTGCCCTGTGCCAGTAAAGAGGAGTTGTTGAAAACAGTAGATGGAAATTCAGTCCAAGTGCAGCTTCGAAGTCCTGTGTAACCAGCCATTGGTTTTCAATTTAAAAAAGAAAATAGGCAAACTGCTCCTTTTATCCACCTCAGACGACATCAGTTGTAATGTCTGCTTTCTCTCCTCCAGGCAATACTGTGTGTGAACTAGAGTGGAATAGAACCCGTTGCCTTGACAACCACACAAGGGGGGGCCCCCAGTTTGGAAAAGAGGTCCTCTCAGCCAATCACAGATCTGCATGTTGTTGAGGATGCTGGGTGGAAAAGAGCTCACTGTCTAACAGCACTCTTTTTTATACATCAGTCAGAAAATAAAATGCCACCAAAAAGTTCTCATTAGAACCATTCAAAGCTCAGCAGGACCACAGAATGTTTTGTTGACACCAGGCCTTATTCAGCTTATCAATTCACATTTTGTTTTGATAGATTTGAATTAGATTTATTGAGAGTTTAAAATAAAGAAATCTGAAAAATGTCACTATGATTTAATATGCCGATCTCCTGTATCTTGGCAGATGTGTAGGTATTAAATCAGAGTAAGATTTGACTCAGGGAAGATTTACATCCAACCCAAGCCCTGAAGTGGGTCACCATGTAAAACAGCAGCCCCTCCCCTCCATGACCAGATGTGTTTTAAGGACACATCTGAAAACTGCAGCCTGATTGTGCATCAAACTGATTTCTTTATGTAACAGCCTGCAGGGACTGAACATCCCATTTCTAAAAACAATGTAAATTCTTGTTGGGCTCACCTTGTGTACTCCAACTGCCTTCACCCAGCTCACTGTGAACATTGGCCTCAGTGAGGCTCCTGGATGGCCCTGAGGTCTTGTGTGGTAGTCTAGAAGCAGAAGTAGGGGGAGGGCCCTTAAGAGATGGGCGAGTTGGAGTCTGAGGAGGTCGGGATCCATTTAACTGGGGCTTAATACTTGCTGCTGAGGCAGTTCCAAGGGATGGGTCTCCTGATGCCTGTGCTCTCTGACTGCCTAGGATGCAATGGAGCACAAATAAGTATCAGAGGTCAGCAACATGAACCTCTTATAGCAAACTTGTACACAAACTGAGCTTAGTGGTGTATTGTTCACACAGTTCAAAACTACTTCAAGCCTAATAAACCATCCTAGCATCTTGGCTAATGAGTGTTTTGCATTGGACAAGATCCAAACTAGTAAAAAGTACATTTTAAAGCAAGTAAAAGTATATATAAAGTAAAAGCATATTCTATTATACAACAAGCATAGAGAACATTGTAAATATTAAATGAAAACTATCCCTGGAAGCTTACTTTCTTTCTTCCATTTTCAATCATACAAAACTTACCTATCTTACTCACAACATCAAACATGTCAAATTTGATCAACCAAACAAAAATGCTGCAGTTTAAACAAAAATATGTATCCCTGTCGAATGTCTCTGTAGCCAGAGCATGAGAAGGTTCCTGCTTTTTTACTGTGCTCAGGGTGCTTGTTTCAAACAGTGTGTTCTGTCTTCAAAACTATTGGTGAGCTCAAAACCTCCCTTTCCTTCCCTTGCTTTTTCCACTCGTACAGATGGCTTCCCATCAGAGGAAGAGTCCCCCTCCTTCCCCAGGACTCCTCTTACTATGAAGAGCAGTGGGCAGAGGGAGTTGACCGTTTATCCCCAAGACCTGGACAAGAGACCGGAGGTGACATCTGTATCCAACACTGTTCCTGTGGAACATTGCTGAACAAAGCTGAGCTCATCAGGAGGACAACAGTAGGTCTATTACAGGAACTGCTCAATGTCACCCTCTAATGGGGAGACAGCTTTACTACAACTTGAGTTATTCTAGTTCACAACAGCATTTCTAGGTGGAACCAAGCTATGCAAATGTTATTTATCATTTGTATTATTTGCATTTTCATTATTCCTGAAATGCTGGCCACAAGCAAGTGAATATGTCAAAAATGTGTGTTTGTCATTTGAAGAGTATAAAGCACTATCTCATAGCATCACTGTGTTACTTTGAAGGATCCTGCTGTATCAGCTATAGTGAGCACAGTCCATGTGCCCCCAACACACACACAAAACCATTTATCTCTGGTGCTACCTTTTATCATAGATGGCCCCTCCAGAGCAGTCCAAGTCAGCTTCTCTACTGTTCTAGTTTCCATTATACACAGAGTTCAACAGACCTGTTACACAATTCTCTCTGTTTATACAACAGAGGAAATAGTTAGGAAATCATTAGCTTTCTGCTTAGTCAAGGGCAGGCCATAGAACTTATGAGGGTATTGATTGTGACTTACTGTCAATGTTTATTTACTGACATTTGCAGGTCAACTTTCCCCTCTATGAGAGAAATGAAGAACAACTATCACAGGCTCAGTTTAAGTGGATATCAATCCCGCACACTCTGTATTTAACAATGTCCAACAATGATGCTTCCTACCTGTGATGCTCTTCTGCTTGGACTGGGGTGTCACTACAGCTTTGGAAGTCCTGCATTCATCCCTGCCCAGGGTTCCATGCCTCTGCCTGGCTGACAGAGTGGCTGGTCTGGGACCGTCAGCTGGAGGTTGTGAGAGTGGTGCTCCTCTTGTTCGTCTAGGAGATGGTCGTCCTCGAAATCTGTTCTTACTCTCATCGCATGAGGCTCCTGCTGCTGTCGATTTGCTGGACTCTCCCTGCAAAGAGAGCAATTTGTCACTCAGTCACTCAGCTCTGTGGAATTGGCTCTGATGGCTCACCACAAAAAACATTTTCCCAAAGATCCCTGTCAGGTCCAAGCAAATTTTTGTGTCTCCTATTCCAAAACATGCAGCTCTTTCCTCCAAAATATTTAATGTGATTTATAGAAAGATCTGTGAGAAAAATTAATATTGATAGCAACTGAAAATAACTGATGAATTTTTGCTGAATTTTTAATTGTTCAAATTTTATGTCCATACTCACCACCAGGAAGATCTTGTTAACCACTCTAGCAGAGTTTTCAGCAGGTCTCTTTGTGGCCTCAGCTTCTACATCCCGTTTACTCTGGGAAAAGCAGTTCTGGTTTCCTGGTTTGGTTTGGCCCAGGTGGTTGTTTTGGGAAGCTTTGGGAATGGTAAAACTAGTTGAGATTCTTAAAGTTGTTCTCTTCTCCGTGGGTGGCCGAGATGAAGATGAACACTCTGATGAGTAGCGAGGCCGTGTCTTAAGGACAGGAGGCTTGTCCTGACCTATGGCTGAGCCCGACCTGACCTCAATTTTGTTCGACATGCCTCTCTTTGGAGCTGGTTTGGGATCCGTTTGGCCACTTCCATGAGGGGATTTTTCTAAGGATGAGAAGCAGAAGGTCTGGTTGCCAGCATGCTGTCCTGAGGCATCTGCTACTTGGCTTGAGGTTGCCGGCTCTGCTTCTGAGCTGGTGCTACTGCTTTGGATGGCTGAAGCATGTTTATTGGCAGCTGTGTGGTGGTCCAGTGAGGATGCTCTACTCTTGCCTTGTCTATCCACAGCAGTATGCCCACATGACTGTATCATTGTCACGCCCAAGTTGGCAGCTCCTGTATTCATTTGTCTCTGCGTATCACTGACCATTTTAGTGGTGGTAGAGACAACTGCAGTGCTACTCCTCATCTTGGCAGGACTAATCCTGATAGTTGCTACTCTATGTGCTTCAGTACGTTTGCTGGTCACATTAACTTGTGGTGGTTTGTGATGTGAAGCGGGGCCTGGCACTGCCATTTGATGCAAAGTCCTTGTAACAACTTTAGATTTTACATTACTCAAGTCTGATTTGGGAAACTTCTTAATGTCCATTTTCTTGACTTTGCTGGCTGAAGGTGGCAGTCCTGCAACCAAACCTTGTTTAGGAGTCACAGGGACCACCTGTTGTTTAACAGGATGGTGTCCTGGGCTGCTTGCATTTCCTGTGCAGGGAGACTCTGAAAAGGAAGGGAGGCTGGGTATCTTGTTCCCAATGTTTTGTACTGGAGTTGAAGTATGAATATTCTTGTCACTTTCTTGCATAGCTGACAGAGTGGACACAAAGGTCTTCCCTTGTTCTGGTGTAATTGCTCCAGGGAAATGGGCCAAAAGGTCTGCTTCAGCACTTGGGAACTGAGCCTCTTTTCCACTATCTGCAGAAGATTTTTCACAGACAAAGGTCATCAAAAGACCTCCTTCATTCTCACTTGGCAAAGCTACAGGAGAGTTGCACGTTGCCATATAATTTTCCTCACTGGGGAGCTCCAAGTTGTCTGTCTGAGTGAAAGTCACACCAAGACATGGATCACCTGCTTTTTCCTCAATGACTCTTTCTGTAGATTTTTCGCACACATCCGGCAGAGTGTTTGAAAGCAGGTTAGATTCAGCAGGCAGTGCTGGATGGCCCGCAGCTGGAGAGATTGATGACTCCTCCAGGGAAGAGACTATTAAGAGTGACTGATCTTCCAGACAAAAACTGTTGCTCCTTATTACCATTTCCCCAGAGCTCAGGGAGCAGCAGTCATTCTCAATGGATCCTCTACGGGAGGTTTCACGTGAACTCAGGTGGCTCTCCCTGCCAGCAGAGTCTGGGGATGTCAATGGTGTTTTACTTCCATCCTCTGTGTTCTTACTAAAAGTATTGTACTTCTCTGATCCTGTCTCTTGGTTGCTCATCTGACTCAAGTTTTTATTCCAGAAATTCACGCTGCCATTAACGGATGTGGCAATAAAAGTTTGGTTCATGTGTCTGCTTACACCACAGAACACATCACCCTGTGGTAAGGTGGTGTTGTAGGGAGTATCCACAGGGGAACCTTCACTGAGGCAGCACTCCAGCATGTTGATGTCAGGGGAGCTGCTGGCTTCTCTGTCACTCAGGTTGGAAATACTACTGTCGGAGTCAGGTGACGGGGACATGGATGAGTTGCTGTAATGACTCTCAGGGGAGAGGCCAAGCTTAAGGCCTCTATGGGGCAAAGGAACTGTACTCTCAACTTGGTCAGTAGACATGTTGAATGTCTTATTAGACATTTTAGCGTTCTGATGGGATTTTTGTGTGCTTCTGTAGTTCTAAATAACCTCACATTCAGTTACAAGCAACGTAATCCATCAAATTTGATGATGACCGGGCATGAATATCTGTGAAGAAGAGGAAAGGGTCAAATTTTTGTAGCCATGTTTCTACACAATCTTTGTAATTTCACAGAACATTAACAGGAACACACCAAACTGAGAAACAGGCTTATGCCCAGATGTTTTTCTTAGGCTTACAAAAAAGCTTGGGGTTGCACCTGGTAAGCCATTGCAGCCATTGACTAACAAGTAACAGTAGCTGGATACTCAAATTATTTATGACTTACTTCAAATATACAAAATTGAATAGGATCATGCTTAGGGAATAGTGTAGTTTCTGTATAAGTCTACATAAGCGATGCTATGTGTTGCAAAATGCAATTTCATTAGGTCTGTTGAATATCAGGTCAGCTAAGTATCTGTACCCTTTCTAAAGCTTTGTTTTACTTTTTCTTTTTGTATCAGGTATACTTTACATTTAAGCTGAGCAAGTAGAAAATACCATCATTACTGTCTCTGCTGAATCATGGTGTCATAAAATCTTAATATAAGGATGGACCAGTGGCCATGCTTCTTCTCTGAAATGAGGCAATGTGTGTAAGGCATGAGAAGTAAATGGCAGACTTAACTGCTTTGTTGTGTACTGTTGTGTTTACTTAAGATGGCTGGACTGCTAAGCTTGCCAATCACTACTACAACAAAAGCACCATTGTGGTAGTACCACCAGAGAGTGAGGTATCAAGTCACCATCAACCTGAAAATGTTCCAGTATGCAGACACCTGACATCCTAGTGTATTTAAGAAAATGTAACATTTGAGGTAAATTTATGCAGATTAATAAATAAATATAAACATGTTTCTATAGCAAACAACTGATCTCCAATCTGCCCTGAACAAAACACCACCATACTATATATCTTCATTGCTGCAATCAATGTTATGCATGAGACAGAGAGTATACTGGTGGAGAAAGGATGGGCAGGATCAGTAAGGTCATCACTTTCCCAGGACACACATCACAAAATGCAAAGAATTAATAATCCAAAAAGCAATATATTTACATCTGGTGAAAAACACTGAATAGTCATTGGAGAGAGGGTTCAGTTCATAATATGCAGTATGTTAACCTCATGTTTCCATTCTTGGTCTTGCCTTTGGCTTTTCTATATATACACTATATATATTTTACTGCAGAGATAGAAGCTTCTTTGGTAGCAATAACTAATCATAATCAGCAGTTGAAGGTCCTGGGTGTCAAACTAAATATTTTCTTTCCCTAGGGGCAAACATGGCTCTACTTTAAGTGTAACATAAGTTAACAGTTTAAGAGTCAAAGACACCTTTAGTCACTTGAGACCTGACAATACTAGAGCTAGCTGCAGCTAGTCTGAGGTGCACAAAACAATCATTACATAGTTTTTAGCCAAAATGTCAGCCACCTTTACTAATTTCTTCTAGCACATTGACACAATCAGAATTTCCAACAGAACCTAGGTTCTATACCACTATAATTATCAGATGTCAACACTAGTACTGGTAAGTTATATTAGAGCACCTCTGCTGTTATTAACATGGCCAGCAGTCCAAATTTGGATGAATAATGTTTGTTTAACAGGCAGAGAAACAACACACCTTGCTGTACATTACAATCTCTACAATCAAAGTCTTGGCAAACTGCTGTGCACATTGAACCCTGGCAAGAACAGTCAATTGCAGGCCACTGCAGTATCTTACATCACACATAAAATAATGATGCAGAGGAGTGATTTTACTGGGTAAAACGTGACTGGACAAGTTTTGTTATGTAAAGAACTGCACCTGAGACAAACCATGACCCCAACAATGTTTATGGGAAAATAAAACTGCAAGATTCAAGCTACAAGAGACTGGGCCAACAAATACAAAGAAAAAATTAATTTTAAACATGTCTATAACACTTACCTTTCACTGAAAAAAAGTGATGAACTATATTACGGACTAACTTAATATGTCCACTCTTGTTGTCTCCATTCAGTAATGGCCGTGAGGAAGAAAATACCTCCACAGTCAGCACTGTTGCCTAGTGTATCACGTCAGAGATCACTCCGTTTTTGCAGGTTCACCCGGCTCATTTTACTCTCTCAGAGACAATCTCATTACTGCTTTCCTTCCAAAGCCCTAAATCCAGCCAACTGAGTAGGCAGTGTTGTGCGAGTCTGCTTCAGCCAGACACCAACAGCCCCCGTCCCACCACTCCTTCCTCCTCGTGTTCAGAGTCAATCGTGCATCAGTAACATCACAGCCTGAGTGTGCCCCCGGTGTAGGCATTAGACTCTGTTTTTTCCTCTCCTCGCTGAGGTAACATGACCATGTCCAGTAGGCCTATTGCAGCAGTGGATCAGCACTCTATCCTATGAGTCCTCATGTCACACACCAACAGTGACTTTGCTGCACACTGCTCCCCACTGCAGGCATGTCAACACCCAGCCATGGACTGTGCTCAGTATAGAGTTCCACTCCCAAGTTTACAGTGGGAGCAAGCAAGGAAGAAAGCAACATGTTACCTTATCCATGCCGAGCCCAGTGCAGGGGGAGTGGCCATGGCCTACCAGGCTGAGTTGGCATTCACTGTTGCTAAGCAGCCAAAGTCCCCCTTTTATGAGGGAATGGATCAGGCGGCTTTTTAGTAAGGGATAAGTGAAAAGGGAACAGAATGACGAGAGGCCTAGGTGCAGGACAACATTGCACTATGACAGTTTTACACTGTAGAAACCAACCACAACTTGTATAGAAACTCACTTATTCCTGGGTGGCAACACATGCAACACTGCAATGTTGGTGTAGCTGATAAGTTCTCTGATGTTCCTTCACTGACATCACTCTCTGATGACATGGCCTCATGTTGTACACACACAACTCGACACTTGATCCTGACACTACAGCAGTGGTGTGACACTACAATCTAAGACCCCTAAGACCCATGCTATTTCTGCTTAATCTATACAAGGGTCCTGACCCTGGAAACTACAGTCTAATCTTGACTAGAGACAAGATGTAAATCATGGTACTAAGAGAGTTCTAAAAATAAGTGTTATATCCTGTAAAATCAGGAATTTAGTGGCTAGTTAATAAGTAATCTAAGCATTGCAACATCTTGTTTAGTGCAAAGTGCAGATGTTTAACAAGAATACAGAAGTGATGTCAATTTTCAGCAGAATTCAGAAAACCAGCTGTTTTCTAAACTTTTAAACTCTCCTGGCCAAGATGCAGGCTGTGAATTGGACCCTGCAGTTTGAGAGTCAGAACCATTCTGCCTTGTCAAACAATGAAATGGGATTATTTTGAAACTGGTTCAGATGAACCGTAAACAAATTATGCAACTTTTTGATACAGGGTCTCACAAGGTACCTCTGTTTTCCTTTATGGAATTCCAATGCAAGTTACAACCTTCAAATAGAATTATACACTTAAAAGTCAGACTGAGAGCATTAGAACAGTGCAACAGAACTATTTCTGAAGGCCCTCGGGCACCATGCAGCCTTGAATGGCCTTTCCTTGCCTTTGCATGGGTGACTGGACATATAGTATCACACAGTGAGCAGTTATGAGCAGCAGGGACAAAAGCCCAAGCACAGAGTGACCCAACACTGCAGCAGGGCAGCAGGTCAAACTGGGGGATTCCAGCCAGCATACCACAGGACAAGGCTGTCCTCTGTAAAGCACAGGGGCACAAAACCACACCAATGAGCCCGGTCACAAGAATGGCACAGCCGTGTCTTTCAACAGTCAGAATATTAGTCAGTCTGGTCTAAGCAAGAAGAACTGGAAAAGGCTATAGTTGTGGCCCTGTGCCATCTAGCGAAAAACAAAGGTATGTCAGATGTGTGATTAGTTATTTATCCTTTACAGTGATGCATGCACTCAACAAACATACTGAGCCCTGTCCTTGAGGTGATAGATAATCCCAGTGGGAGGCCTCTTCCAGTCCAGTTAGGTCTATAATTAGACATGGAGTAAACATAGGATACAGCTACAAATAGCAAAGAAAATACTTTAACATCCATAAATGGTTTAAAACACAGTAGACTACACAACAACTCTGGGACACTTTAAACGATTAGGGAATAAGAGAGTACGATATTAAAATATCCAGGTATTAGCTAAAGTTAGCGGTTAGTTTTTAACATAGTTAGAAACACAGCGGACTAACACTAACTACATATGAATTTCAACGGTTGAAAAACAAAAATGGAGAGCAGCAAACAGCAGTTGACCAAAAAAAGCAATTAAATTAGCTTATGTTAGCTATCAAGCAAACAATAACAAAGCTAACGTTAATTTGTGTTGACAGGAGGTCTAACCTTTTGGTACCTCAAGTATACAACTTAAGTAGGAAAGTAATGTGGGAGAAAAATATGATAAACGGCCTTACCACCTGTCCAGCAACTATTTGTCCGACGTACATTACGGTATTAAATTCGTAAACCGTAGTTTGCTAGTAAAAACTCAACACTTAACCTGTCTAAGGAGCGAGCAGCACAGACGGGAGCGCGCCGCTGTCACGGTCCTAATGAACAATTAGTTTCACCTGGTTGATTCATTTTTCGGGGGAATCCTCAACAAACCAATTTCACTGTCATGTGCCATTCACTGGACATACTCACATTTTCCCGCACAAGTGAATAACAAATGTTTGCTTGAACTTTGACACGGCGTGATGAGTTGGCGTCTACTTACAACAGCCAGCTAATCATAACTGAAATCATTTCAATCAATTAATGAAAGACTAACCGCATTCATCGGTCAGTTCAGCTCTTCTCTTAGCAGGGGAAATGAAAGCCAAATATTTCGTTTTCCAGCTGCAGAGATCAACCACTTGATACCATCAGTTTATTATTTCAAATCTGAATGTACAATAATTAAATAATTACATGGTTATAAACCATATGATACCAGGAAGCAAATGTATGTACAATGTAAAAAGTGCATTGTGTTAACAGAAAGAACATATGGGCACAATGAATATCCTAGCAAAGGTAAAGGGCAAACTAAGCCTCCTATCAAGTCCACGGGTGGGAAAGAGAAAGTGATTTTCTCAAAAATTAGGCTCGACTTAAAAGATCCATTGTGACTTTTGGATTAGTAATATCAACCAAATATACAATATTTATTTGTATGATCACATCTCATATTTTACAACAACCATTTTAGAAGATGCTACTGTGCTTGGTGATAAAACGTAATGTAAATCGGAAAATCTGTATACTGCATCAGTTTTGTCAAAAATTAGTTTTCAGTTATATAAAGGACCAGACTCTAGATGGATCTGCAATATACTCTAAATGCCTGCAGGTCCAATATTTCTCTTTTGACATAAAAGGAAAAGCAGGAAAATAACAAAGTAATCTTTTGCTATCTGTGTGGTTCATTCTGGTATCAGTCTGAATGGATTAATTACATAGATAGGTGCAGGACAGTATCACAGACTGATACATCAGGCCACTAAGTGCATGAGACAGGATGAATGTACCAGACTAGAATAAGACAAGATTATTGTTCCACATCAGTTTTAGGCCACATGGCTGCTGTCCATTAGTGTGGGTATGAGGTGGGACTCCCTGTCCAGAAGGCAAGTCAATGTGCACACTATCACAGAGGGGGCGAGGAAGGAGGCAGGAGGAGGAGCAGCACGTGCCTTCTAGGGATGATGAAGCTAGAGAAGTAAAGCAAGGAAAGCTGTGTTTCCTTTTGTGTCCATTGGCAGGCATAGTTGAACAGGCGCTTCTCCTCCTCATCCTTTTTTCCTTTATCTCCCTCTCTTTTATCCATAGTTTCCCCTTATTTGACACACGTGGGCCATTTGAGGCCTCCACAGGCAGCAGAGACAATAATGTAAAGGACCACCTGAAAAGAGCACAGAGACAAAGTTCACTTCCTGTACACGTGTCTGATTAATCATATAGTGAGCAAGACAGGGGAAATTTCTGCAGTCAATGTCAAACAGTGCTGACAAGCCCTCTTAGGAAAGATCAATGCATTCAATGTGTTTTCAGTAAATTAATAATGTAAGGTAAAGTTTTACAGGAGCCTGATGTTCATAGCTGAAAATGTAAGCAGTAGTAACTAAGGAATATAGCTATTCTTTTATGTTAAAGATAAAAAAATAATGCATTGTTTGAACCTAAGGGCATTTTCTCAGCATTGACAGAACTAAACTAATCCACCATCCTTGAATATAACATTTACACTGTATCCAGCTAATAACAATCTCACCAAATATCACTAGTATCTGTCTGTACTCACCAGGCACACCAGCACAATGACAACAGTCAGCTTGAGGTTCTTCATACACATGGCTCGTGCAAGGTTACGACTAGTGGTCTTAAATGTGACCGACTGGAGGAGGGGGGAGAGAAAATAACATCAGTGCCAAATATAATGCATCAAACAGGACAAAACAACTGGCATTTAAACTCACAGAATCAACCAGATTTTCTGTCTTGTCAATCAGCAATTCCAGCTTCTCTCCTCTCTGAGCTACCAAGTCTGTAAAAAGACACAAGAGAGCCAAAGTTGTCTTGGGATACACAAAAGTTCCAGTGTAATGAGATTTATATCAAATAGTGGTTTAAATTGGACTGACATTTGAGACAGAATGTTAAAATATCATATAATTATTTGGCCAGAACATTTGCTTTGGGCATTATGGCCAATAAATACCAGTGCTTCACTGGCACTGGATACTGAAGAGGTCACTGATGCTAACACAACACACTGCATTTAAGAGTGAAAATATGCACGGTCACACAGAAAGCTGTTTCTGATTCAATCAAATTATCACATTGGACATTAGTATAGCTCCATATCAATAACGACCATGTACTAGTCATCCCTGTATGAGGAGACTCGTGAGAAGCTGACCTATGTTGCGGACCATAATGCCCTTCAGGTCATCCACTTGCAACTGACTCTCAGTGACACGATCTGATCCGCGTGGGTCTGAGTGGTGTTTCTACAAATAGAGATAAAAACAGAGAAGGGTAGGGGAAAAGAGGGAAATGACAAGGACATGTAAGTGTATTTTGTGATTACTAAATCTGTATATGTGTTGTGTTTTTTTATAGACTACAGAAGTAGAAAGCAGTCACAAGAGCCTTCACAACAAAATGTTGCTCAATATGCTCAGGCTCTTGTCATACTCACCATCTGAGCTGCCAGTGTTGAGGAGAACTCACTGTTCATGGCGTAGGGCAGGGCTGTTTGCGCACGTGACCCATATGTTGTTTGGAAACGCTTCTTGACTTCACTAAGGAAACTGAATGCACGTGACCTCTCAAAGTCCTTTGGCACACAAGGATTAAACATATATAAATTATAAATAGACATTCATTTAAAGATCTAGTGAAATGAAAAATGGCTTTTGTCTATGTTGTAACAATGTGTCAGTGAGTGTACTGTTGTGGTTTCCTGTTCTTATGGGCCAGTTTTATGTGTATAAAAAATAAAAAATGACCAAACCCTTCCATCATATAACCTGCAGGTCCTGGCAGCCCTAACTTGCAGTAAAATTATATATTTGTCCATTTCTGGTGGCTGGGGGCTTACATTTACTTCTAAGGTCTTGTTTATATGAAGAGTTACAAAATTTTAATTAAGTGCCTTTCTTGATTAAATCTTGCTCCATTCTGCATAATAAAACCATTTAAAGGGATCTTGAGTACGTGGCCTATTTTTCAACCACAAAAGACATGAAAATATTATACTTACATCATCAGTGATGCACAGATATATGATTCTGTCATGACAGATGTAATGAAAGAGATAGCTATGAAAGAAAAACGAGAAATTTGTCAGTTCTACATATATACAGTGGAAAACACACAGCTGAATTTTAAATTGTTTTTAATGCACTGCAAAATGTGTTGGTAAACATTAACTGAAGTAAACAGTAGTAAATAGGCTGTAAAACTAAGTGCCAATGGTATTCTTCCTTACTCTCGTCACTGCCAAGACATTTGAATGAAGACGCATTATGGTGGCATTTGATATCACTTTATTGTTTTAGATAGTGATTTCCTGTGGTTCAACATCCATAAGCTCTCATATCTGATTTTTTTGTGACTGGTTACCTGCAATGTGTTCATATTCACTTGATAACCACATTACACTCCACTTTCTGTAGTCATCTGATTTCAGAAACTTTAATGTAAATTCACACATGTCCTTTTCCAGATAATTGTTACAGACAACATAGTAAGATTTCTGCAGGTGAAACATAATTATTTGGCCAGATAAACCATGACCTGGATTTTGGAAATGTTTCAAATGGGTCCAAATGTGCATTAAGTTAATATAACAGTGTTGTAGGAGTGCATTACATCAACACCTTGTGGAAATAATCTCCGAATCACACAGTGTAGACTGTTTTCTGGCACTAGTACAAATCTGTAAGATTTATTTTTTTTCCAAACTGAAAAAGATGAACTGTAGTCACAGCTTGACAGTTGTGTGATGTAGGTGTGTAGATGTGCATGGAAGTGTGCAAGTATGTGTTAGTCCTACCTGCCGTGGCTGTAAGTCAACTTGTTATTCTCTGAGGGGATTTTGGCTAAGATCTGTTCAGTCACTTCCAGGAAGTTCCCGCCACACCATGCATGTTTGGCCAGGATGGTGGTTCCTCGAGCCACCACAGCAAAAAGGATTGCCATGGCAACAGCTGGGATTTCACCTCTAATACCAGCTGGCAACACAAGAGCAACAAGAGTGAGATGTTACTGGTGGGGCCAGAGGCCAGAAGGATGGGCTGAGGAAAGAGAGGATTGATGAACAAAAACTGATTCTGGTGAAACATTTGATGTTGATGTTACAGATAAGAGAGAGATGAAGGAGCTGAAGTTGTGTGAGTAAATGTGTGTAACTAAGAGAAAGCCAAGTACTAGTAGGCCCTGAACCAATTCTACTTATATGGTCCTAGCTGTCACGAGAAAAGGAAAGCAAGATTAAGGTGGCTGGCAAACAACAAGCTAGCAAGCTAATAATGTTGTTCACCAATGTACATAACGGCGTTAGGTTGGCTGTTTAACATAGTAACAATTAACGTTTATAGCTACGGAGCTAACGCTATTAACAGTAATGTATAATAATAAATCCAATACCTTGATATGTCAGCACTGATCAAAGTAGCTCATTTAGCGCAAATTCCAACATCTGAAGACGTTTCTGCTGCTAGCAAGCTAGCTAATCCCTTCCGAGTGACTTCGGCTTTGCAAATCACCCAGACCTCCAGACCGGAAACCAATTCACTCTCCTATTGGGTAATGTAGTTCTTACCACATCCCTTGCCCTTCGCAGTCAATTGTATCGTTTCGCCTTTCGAAATACACTTTTCAACTTCCTCTTATGTAGACTTGTCGTCACATGTTTTCATACTTACGTTACGTCATGGCGGTAGTCTGTATGAATCATGTTTATTAAGCCCTCGCTAAGGTCTGACAGGCGACTAGCGTGATGTCCATGGATGACTCAGTTATATTTCACAGTACAGAAATAGATTCTTAATAAGATTAAGATAATACCTTATATCAATACCATATACATTACATTTATAAGCCCACTGAAAGCAGCATGACATAAGAGCCAGCCAACAACTGGAGCTAGTAAAAATATATTTTTTTTAAAGGGAAACCGTTTATGAATTATTATATTTGGTATCTCTTAACTTTATTCAATCCCCTAGCATAGCAATCGTGATCAATATATTGCTTAATATATTGGTTAATGTTTTCATGTTGTTTACATGAAACAATTTACATAAAGTTAACTGCTGCTTCACCTTCATGTTGCTCACACCTCCATTGGCATAAGCTTATCTCCATCTGTCACTGTCAAAAAGTTGTCAAGTTGTTGTCAAACTCAGCTCAAACATATATATATATATATATATATATATATATATATATATATATATATATATATTAACTTCAGAAAAGTGGCCCAGGTTGTATATCTAAACTTTTAAAAGTCTGGCCTAGTGACTGCCACAAGTGGATCACTTGACAATTTTATTGTACCTCTCTCTTATCCTTCTGAATATTTTATTCATGTATACTGCCATAATAACACCTCCTGTTACATATTTTGTACAAATATAGACAAAAAAAAACACCTTTTATGGGGCAAGGTTAAATCCCCATAGCGCAAAGATAAGTCCCCGTTGCGCTTCCTCTTGCCTGTCAGACAGCGGAGAGGACCAAAAGCCCACGACGTTTGTATTGACGGACCAAGTCGGCATGTTGAAGCATGGCTGGAGAAGGCGAAAAGAAACCAGTACTGGAGATAGTAAGACGCGAAAATGCTTTGTTTTTTTTTTATATTGTATACAGCTAATATTTCCTTACAGTTGTTTAACACTGCTCAGAAAAAATCAACTAAAGAAGCTTATGGTAGCATTTCGACCACATTCAAACTCCACACGTGGGTAGCCACAGTGGCTAGCTATGAGAAAACAGCTGAAACACCTGAAACCCAAACTACGTTCAAAGCTGTTCTCTGTTCTCTTTAATGCAGCATTATCTGTGGACTATGATGTGTGCTGTTATGTGGGGTTAACGTCAGCTGTAAGGTGAACCACTGTACTCAATATCGGTTTCCTCTTCAGTCCGTAGTTGGCTTAGAGCTTCTCCAGTGGGGGGCAGCCTTTAAACAGACCCAAATGTTCCTTCAGTCTCTTAGCATGATGTTCACTATGTTCAACTGACGATTGTCAATAAGTATCTGTGAGCTCAAAAGTGTTGAATTCGCTGGCAATGCATACTAGTTCCCTCTCAGTGTGACCTATTTTTCCCACTCACTTATCTCCAGGGACTGAGCTGGATAATGTTTTTAATGTTCTAATAAACATTTCTTGTGTTTTAGGTCCAAGCTGATGGGGCAGATGAGGGCTGTGTGACATTTGTGCTGCATGATGAGGACCATACACTGGGAAACTCCCTCAGATATATGATCATGAAACAGTTGAGTGTTTTTTTTTTCCAACTGTTGCTTTAAACCAACATGTCATGGTCATAGGGTTTGAACTATTTTTCTATTTGTATTCTTAAAAAAAACCCTCTATCGCATGTACAAAGAATATGACTGATGCTTAATTTGTGCCATTTGTGTTGCGATTGCAGCTGGAGAGGACTGTTTTTTTCCCCCCTGACAATTCACTGAGGTCATTGTGACAATTTGTGATGATCATATTAACAAGGGACTCTTGTGGTTGCTCTTTGTTACCTGTTTTTGTTCCGTCAGTTGATGAGTTGATAGTTGACAACCTGTAATCACACCTCCACCCATTTTAAGGCAAACAGTGATGATAGTGATGTCAATCTCACTTTCACTTTCCTGTTTTCCATCAGTGTGGATGTTGACTTCTGTGGCTACACTATCACCCATCCATCTGAGAGCAAGATCAACTTTCGCATTCAAACACGAGGTGAGAGAAACCCTGTAAACTACCACCACATCATCTAATTTTTCTTCCTCTAACAACCAAGGTTTGTTTATGTGTGCATACACTACCAGTCAAAAGTCTTAGTCTTGTTTTTTCTCTCATTGGACAGTTTACTGCTGACCTTTGCACCATTTAAGGTTATTCATCGGACTTGAACTGCTGTAAATTTCAATAAAAACTGGAAAATGGGTATGTTGGAAAACTTTTAATTGGTAGTGTACACGTGTAGGAGGCTTCGGGTTAAGCATTTTCAGGCGCTCTTGTTAAGATGTAAACATGTTGACTGGAGTCTTGTGCATTCACTTTGTCCACTCAGCCCAAGAAGAAAAGCCACTGACGGACTTTCAGTAACACACATGCACATACACAGCCTCTTGTTCTTGTCCACAGGGAACTATAATCTTTTCTCTTGTTATAAAAAATCTAATGTCAGCCGCTTTGCACAAAGTGCCAAAGGATAGCAGCAGCCCCATCACATGAAATGACTCTGCAAGACAGAGAAAACAACTTTGTTTTTGTTGTTGAACTAAGTCTCAGGATGCCTGGAGGATCTTTCCTCAAAGCTTCATCACAGCAAGACACGATTACCTTTCAGGCACTAGGAAAAACCCTGGTTCCTCTGTGCTTTCAGATACTCAGCAGTATTTATAGATATATCTGTTATTGTTGTTCCCCACCATGACCACACTGAAAATTGGTGGGTGAAAGTTCTCCACATCAATTGGGAGAAGATGGCTAGGGCTGCAGCTGACAATCCTTTTCATTCATTTTCATTTGGTTTTAGTATCACATTTTTTGATTAATCAATTAGATGACCATAACAAGGTACTCAAGCACCATCGCTTGTTTGATTTAATTTAACATCCAAAAAAAGCTAAGTATTCTATTTATAATGATAAGAACCTGAAAAAACAAGTAACTCTTTTTGGGGCTTATTCATTCTCCATCTCCTGTTGACCTGCTGAGTCACTGGCAGTGATAAGCTGTAGCATTTGCTAAATTAACAAAATATTTGGACTTATAACATACAAATCATTGTATTCTTCTTTTTCATATTGAATAAAAAACACAAAAAAGTTTGTGAACCCCTCGGCTATTTACATTAACAAAAGTCAATCAAAGGTATCAAACCTGGAGTCCGATCAGTGAAACAAATTTGGAGGTGTGGGTGAGGGCTGCTTTCACTTATATAAAAAAAAAAAAAACAAAACACTGGAATATTTGGAGTTTTCTGTTTACAAGAAACATCTGTTGATGTGGACCATGCCTCGCACAAGAGAGGTCTCAGAAGACCAAAGATTAAGACTTTTTGATTTACATAAAGCTGCAAAGAGTTTAGATACTTACCAGTCACAGTCAGTCAAACTGTCTACAAATG
Source organism: Seriola dumerili (assembly GCF_002260705.1). Lineage (NCBI taxonomy): Eukaryota > Metazoa > Chordata > Actinopteri > Carangiformes > Carangidae > Seriola > Seriola dumerili. The sequence continues at coordinate 4,859,188 of NW_019174416.1, read as the reverse complement.
GAGACTTAATATAACTTAATATTGTGGCCGCTCTCCCTACACGTGTGCGCCCAGCTGAGATAACTCCAAAGGCACAATGCAGAATGATCAGTAAGAGATAAACAAAAAAAAAAAACCCAGAGTAAAACAAGTACTTACTGGAGCTGGTTAACATCTGTGTTCATGAGCCTCACATATGCAAATCATGGTTCATGGACACCATGCTTCATGTTGCTGCTCTCCAAAAGAAAAAAAAAAACTCATCACTGTGCACCTTATGTGCCGGAGAGCACCTTGACTCTCCAATGCTACAAGAAAAATATTTTCTGAACTGATGAAACTAAGGTTTAAATGTTTGGGAAGTACATGCTGCATGTGAAAAACGACCTCGGTTGTTTTTTATACATTTTACCACCACGATAGTAATATTTCTTCAGAGGTACCTGCTGTCTGTTTCAGGGGGAGTTGCAGCCACAGAGCCTCTACGGAGGGGTCTGAATGAGCTCAGTGATGTTTGTCAACATGTTCTCAACACCTTTCAGGTAAGCCTGCGTGCCCATTTCGAACACTCATCAGTCAGTCAGTCAGCACATGACCACATAAGTTATTTCAGATGCATAAATGTATGTCGATGTGAGGATTATTTTCATATAAGTGGCTTCAGGTGGAACATAATGCGACCCGGCTTTGGGCCATTTTACGGATAATGCAAAAACTCAAATTTTGTGTCGACTTACAAGCAAAACTGGTTTGCAGCTGATGCTTAGCAGTATGGTAGGCTTTTGTTATCGTCCTGTGTCAGCTGTCAGCGGCCTCTGCCTTGTTGATGGGCCCTCGTTTAACCCAGGGCTCTAACCTCTCTACAGCTGAAGACGAGCAGGAAGAGAACCATAATTTCCACATATGGAATGAATTTATTTCCATGAGTGATATAGGAAGAAACCCTGAGTTATATGGTTGCCTCTTGTATAAAAGTCCCATAGTGAAAGGTGACTCAGTTGGCATCTATTTAATGTGACACTCTCCAGGCTGTTTCGGCTCCAGCTCTGACTCCATGTTCTTTTATTCTGTTCCAGGCCAGAGTTAATGAGTTCAAAGAGAGGCAGGAGCAGCCCATGGAATGATGAGCATCATGTATATGGGACTGTGGAGCTGTCGGACTAAGTTCCTCCAAACTGTAAAAATTAGTTTCCATGATATGTCCTTTTTGTACATGTCTACGAGCTAGAGAGCGGTATGGCAACTTCTCCTACCCCTCACACTAGTTGGATCATGTCACATTCAAACATCTGTATAGTTTTCTTTTTGTATTGTGTTCAAATTCAGTTATTGTGTATGATAAATGTGTGTTCTTGAGTTCATCTTTACTGAATTATTGTAATCACTTGGTCAAAGACTTTCATTTTTCTTTTTTTTTTTTGGGGGGGGGGGGGGGGGATTTCATGGAAAGATTTTTGAACAGCAATCACCCAGCCATTTTACTTGTGCTGTAATACTTATTTTCATATTACTCATGTAGCACTGTTTGAAGGATGTCCAAACCTAAAACGATGAGTCTCTCAAACACCAGATTGTTTTCATCTGTCCTTTGAAGCCGTGTTTGACGAAGAAGTGGAAGCTAGAATGTCCTGATTAACAGAGGAATGTGGTGCGAGGGACTTCACACAGTGCCAAGAGGACAAAGAGAGAGAAGTGTAAATAATGAGGTGAAAGTTATTTGAGGTTAATTATATCCCTCTGTCAGCCACATGTTCACGCATGGCTGCCTCTGTGCGTACAAAAGAGATTTTGAGGAAAAACAGGAGCTATGCCTCATATCTGACAAACTGCATATGCACCATGGGAAATAGTATCTGTTTAAACATATAATTTTTTTTATTCATATGACAGAACCGATTGATCTGCCGTCTTTAAATCAGTTTGACGTTTTGGGAAAGTATGCCTACTCGCTTTCTTACTGAGAGAAGATTGATACCGCTCCAATGTGGAGCTACAGCCAGCCAGCGGTTGGTTGGCTTAACTTAGCTCAGCACAAGGACTGGTACTGGGGAAATGTTGCCGGGGTTTGTCAGAAGGAACAAAATTTGCCTCTCTGTAGTGTCAGTCACTCAGCAATATCTATCAAAAGTTTGCTAACATAAATTACTGATCATTATTATAACAAGTGAGGCTGTAGCAGCAAAACCCCTGAGTGTACTGGACTGAATAAGGATGCATTTCATTGCTGAATAACTTTTATGTTTGAAACAAAGAAAGTGTTAAATCCTCCTTTTAAAAGTCACTTAAATGTAATAGGTCACCTGGGATCAGCATTGAAGAGATACTGCCGTGATGACAGGAGTCAAACTGCCAATATAAGTGTTCAAAATGATTTTTGACACACTGCAAATGATCGTGCTGGCTGTGTAAGGGAAATTCACAAACTCCATATTATGCATGGCCTAAAGGGAACCTGAACATAACATGACTCCCCTCCTTTCCCCACCCCCAAGGATGACCAGTGCCACAGCAGACTGCAGTCCAACAGAACTGATCTATTCATCAATAAAGGTAGAAATAGGCGTCAGGTCGAGCAAAGTCAAAATGACAAACACAACTAACTTATCTAGACAACAAAGAAACAAGACAACTAAACTAAATAAAAGACTAAAGTATGCATCAACAAAACAGCTGCAGCTACCAGGGCCGCTCTTTTAGTCAATATTAACATTATTTACAACAAAGATCAGGAATCAATAATCAGTCCAACACTAAATCGGCAATCACTTGGCAGAGCAGCATGGCGCGTTCTGGTGGGGAGCCAGGAAAACGGCTAAGCGAAGCCGGCATGGGCAGGTGCGACCTCAACTCAACATACTTCAAGAAAACGCACAACGGGTGAACAGCACCACCCTCAGGCAGGCAGGGAGAACATCACAAACAAAATCACACTGGCATACAAATACAAACTATGACTCAGGGTCATCAAATATCCAAGACCACATCAAGCATGGGCTCGAGACCTAAAATATTTGTTCAGAAAATCCTTTATTTACAGCAGCAGTGGGAGACTGGAGCACCAGCTGCTTGATGTGGTTTTGTACAAAATGTCACTCTTGTCATGAAGCTCCGAAATTACTACAATTATGGATGAAGTCCCGGCTCATACCAAGTTTTATTTGAAACATATTGCAGTGACATTCAGAGTATGTTTGGTTTACCAGTTTGAAGGGAAGTTCCTCCAAACTGGAGCTTTTCTTTGTTTTCTCTTTCTCCTTTTTTCAAATATCTAGATTGCAGTTCTTGTAAAATTGTCAGTTACAGACGTGTTGTTTTAATGAGGTTTATTAATGAAGTAGTGCATATCTTTCATGCTTCAGCTACATAGTTTATTGACTGGAGTCAGTTATGCGTGGTTTGTCAGATGAACTCTTAACAAAATTCTTCTCTCCAATATTCCTCAATAGTTTTCTCTGTAACATGGACACGGGTCCCTCAGAAGCAAGCTATTATAAACTACTCTGTGGCAGAGTAAGAAAATAAAGCAACCGCTAATGTTTCCTGACTTACGGAACTTGAAGCTGTTTCCAAGAATCAGCTTTGCAGAGTGAAAAAACAGCTCTGTAACATAAACTGAAATAAAAGAAATTTTCAGAGATTTCAACAGCAGTTATCTCTGTCAACCCTCTTGGAACTGACCCCTGGAGCCTCATGTCTAGCTGTCTGAAGCAATAATTTCAAACTAGGAAAAGGCTCAACACATCTGACATCTGTTTCCATTTGATGATATTTCTCTTGAATCTGATATAAACCAAATGTAACCTAAAAAAAAAAAAGACTGACACAATATGAAACCTCTGACAGGCTGCGAATAACCGAGATGATTTGTGTTCGTTCCTGTCAAGATTGCACAGCTCTCCCATACCATAGCTGCACTCTGATTTTAAAGGGGAAGGTGAGTAATTTTGGAGCATGTGTAAGCAGAGTAATCTTATACCACTGATAGAACAGAAGAAATGTATTTATGTAAGGGAGTGCGTTAAAGACTTACATGAAAAGTAAGTCAAAACTCCTTTCCAAACATCCCACTTATATATGGCACATTATACATATATTTATAATAATATGTCATTAGGAACATAAATCCATGCTCCTCTTGCTCAGTAAATGACAAACCACACAAATGCTATAAAATAATATTTATTACTGCATACTCTCAACAAATACGTACAGTATAAATGTAATTCAAAACAACAGGGCCCATATTCACATTTTATCTTCAACCTCAAATTACTTCTTGATGTCTTAGCTTGGTGGTCCCTCTATGAAGATACTTGCGAAGCTGCTCAGACCCTCCAGTACAGATGCTTTCAGCTGTACCTGAAGGCCAGGTAGAGATGGCGTGAAGATAGATAGATACTATCAGTTAATGAGTCACATACTACACGATCAGCTGATTTGAGAGCTGATGCAAACTCGTAATACGGTGGTAAAGGAAGTATTTGGTCCGAACATTAATATATTACACAGAAATCCTGGCCTTTTAAAAATGCTTCAGTGTCATTAAACACATTGTCTGGTTGTTTAGCAAAAAATTTGGTTTTAAAAGAGCACACTTTTCCTACTAGTTTGGTTAAGAAAACAGAATATACGAGACCATATCTTGGTCACGATGCAGTGAGAGTTGAAAAAGCACCAGATCAAATGGATTCATCTTGTGCGTGTATCATCACCACTGCTAGTGTTAAAAACATTGATTCATTTAGGTTTTAAAGTTTGCTTACATTCAATTGTAGCATGCAGGTTTTCCCAAATGATAGTACTATGAATACACAATGCATGTATTCCCTCTCTGGAGGCTACTAGTTGGCACAAAATGCAGTTTCTCCTCATGTCTGACTTTTAAAGAGCCACAAATTGTGTAAATAGTACTTTCTTCATGTACTAGCGTCACAGGATTTGTCACAGTTATGTGATTACTGAGTGCTTCCAGCTACCTCTAGCTCCAGACGTCATAAAATATTAGGAACACATTGTCTTGTTGTGTTGCACCCCACATTCTTCACTTCTCATTATGAGAATCTTTTAGCCTGCATCACCCACTCACAGATTATGTCGATTAACCACATTAAATCAATTCAGAGATCCTGAATTTGACTCTGATTTATCTGTTTACTATACTGAATGGTACGAGCTAATAGTTCTCTATAATTTCTAGGATCATTATGTAGTTAAAGAAATTTAATCTCTGCTAAAAACATTCACTTCTTAAAAACATCCGGCTGTACAAAATGTCTTTTTTTCTTTAAATGCATCCATTATAGAAAATGTATTCCTTAGGCAGCTCTCAGACGTAATTTCCAGCCACAGGAACTATCTATGTAACATGACCACTCACTGATAGAGATGAAATACTTGAAAATAATAAATGAACACACATGTTGGAAGATGAAACAAACTTCACATGTTTTGTGATATTTTCTTAGAAAAATAGAAGCTACGTTGTAAGAGACAAGTTAATACTTTATACACAGTGGAGACCACTTACAACAGCATGAGCACTGCAATAATAATAGCACTAATAATGACCTCTTCTGTGTGGCATGATGGGAATCATCTGGTATTTGTCAGTGTTCTAGGACAACAGCTGCCCTCCACATGACTTAACGCTGCAATGATTTCCAGATAAAAGAGTTCCGATGTTTGACTCTCCACATGACTGTAAGACGCACACTGGGGCCCATTTTACTCGGGTATGATGTCATCAGGGCACATGGGTGCCGAGCAGTGACAACATGCACTTGATTGTCTCATAATCAGCTACTGATGCTGTACTTGCAGAGGCACACTCGTGCATTTTTTTATTTATTTTCTTATAAAAAGTCTTTGCACCTTTGAGGCTTTTTGGAAACTAACTCAGGGACACAGTTTCCCTCTTATCTTTCCCCGTGAGGTATTAAAGCTTCAACAGGTTGCACTCATCAGTGCTGTTATTCATACATGAAGCACTAAGGCTAGATATAATCATAAGTCTAAAATCTGCATGTAAATAATACTGTACATAAATTTACATGTGGCTTGAATAAACATTCTCTATAACTGGATTTACCATAATGGTCCACTGAGAGATTTTAGTCCTCTACAAAAGCCTCAGTGTCGGAGTATGAACTGATTTATGTAGCCTTGGTTTCATCATTTGTTTTGCAGTTAGTATTGAACAGGTACAGTCCTGTTACTTCATTCATGAGTTAGGGTCAATCCTTTCATGTCAGAGTCTTTCAGTCTGCTGTGAGTCCTGTAGAAGCGACTTTGACCTCGTTGAATTTTTCCCTCCTGACTTGGATGTGATCGCTGGTCTGTTGGCAGTGACGACGCTGTTTCTCCGTAATAGTAGCTGATGGGAATATGGGTTTGGCAGAAGAGGTATGTGATTTGTGTGTGTGTGCGGGTGTGTGCGTGTGTGTATGTGTGTGTTTACGAAGAGCTTGTATATTTCTGACTCAAGCGGGAGCTGGAGCGGTCTAATCCATTCCCGTGGCAAGAGCCCTTCCAGCGTCCTCCTGAACCTCGTTCGTCCAGGGGAGACGTTCTGTAGCACCAGCAGCACAGGCAAGACTACAACACACACACACACACACACACACACACACACACACACACACACACACACACACACACACACAGTTACTCACAGACTTTTGTTGACTGCATTTTCTAATTGTACCATACAACCTCCGCTGCCACTTTGTTCATTCTTACCTGGAAGCAGTTTTTAAACTTCTGGCTGACAAAATAGAGGGCGATTGGGTTAATGCAGGAGTTTAGGGAGGCCATGTTGATCCCGATGTAATCCATCACTAGCAGAAAGCTGACAGGGAAAAGGGCAAAGTTTACAGTAAAGACTACAGGAAGTCACAGAACAATGGGTTCTCATGAAGTTTGCAGAATATTCGTGTGGCCTATGGTATCTGTGTGCCTACCTGAGCAGTTCACAGCGGTTGGGGTCATTTTGGTCATAGATTGTTTTCTTCAAAATACGGCTGAGATGAAGGGGCAGCCAGCACAGAGCAAAAATCAACACCAGGCAGAACACCGTCTTCGCTACTTCCCTCCGCTGCACACAGCGAGAAAGACAAATATTGTCACATATGTGCCTCCAACTCTCAAAGATTATAGTTACATGATTCTCAATGTGTGCCCCAGACTTTTGCTCACACACCTGTTTCATGTGGTCGTTGAGTGCGATGCGCATGCCTTTTTTACGACTGAGCATCTCACAGGACATGAGAGTGTAGAAGATTCCTGTGCAGGCCAGTGGGAAGCAGAAGTAGAAGCCAAACAGCCACCAATCTTTGACATCCTGGTAGAACTGAAGATAAAAAGACCATCATAAAAAGTGCACATGCATATGTAGACTAAATAAAACTGGCTACAGCCTTGAGTTTCCATTATACCAAATATGTTTTGCATTACATACAGCATTATCCTTTGGAAATATATATTGTGCAGAGATTTAAAGTTGGAACAGATGTTTTGTGTGTTTCAAGAATGATGAATTAAATAAACTGAATGTCTATATTTACAAAATATGGTCTATTTATAGATTTTTAAATGATTTTCATATATTTAATTACTTTATTTTACTTATTTTCTTTGTATTTTTCTATACAATTGCACAATAAAGATTTCTTTAAAAATGTTTTTAAAAAGTTCAAAAGCAACATGATTTTAGTTAAGACATCACACATTTTGATGGGTGTTTCTGGATTGAATATAGAGAGTTGTTACCATACTTCCAGAGCTTGAAATTTGGTGGAAATTGCTTAAATTAGGTTCAGACCTGTTTGTGTTGTGTGAAAAAATTTGTTTTGGGTGAGTTAAGGACATTTCCTGAGTTACATCAACCGGTCAGAATAGTCCACTATCTAAGAAGAATTGTTGAAAGTGTTTTTGCTAATGACAACAAGCTGAAATTGCAATTCCCTGATTTTAAATGAGAGATTATACATGAAAAGCAGCCTTGTGTCATATTTCCTTCTCATTTGAACAAAGTGGAAATATCCACACATTGGAAATACCTTTGCACTTTCTTTATTGCTATGCAGTTTTATGAATGTACCATGAATATTATGAGAAACAGTCACATTAAGATGATTTGCATGCAGTGTATATGTATTGTATTACATTTGTTGGAATCACTAATTACGTGCTGGCAGAGTTTGAAAAAGAAATCCTGATTAAAGAAAATGCAGCTCAGGCACTTTTCTTTGAAGTGAAATATTCTGTTGACATTTTTACTTCAAAGTAACATCAGGTGGAGACTGAACAATCCACAAGATTTTTCCTAACCTAGCCCTGACAGAGAGATCCTAATCAGTGGGCAGGATATTTTGACCATATGCCTGTGGGAAAATAATAACATAGCATGCAAGCTCTATCAAACATTTTGCCAGGACAAAGTTACTCTGATCATATTTCTATGATAGGGCGATAAAAAGAATCCAGCTGTTTATTTTGAAGTTAAGGTTATGCATTTAGTTGTCATACTCTCACATTTTTTTCGTCCTCAACTTACATTGTCATTTTTAAACAATCCTTGATTTTTACAGACTAACTTAGCCGTGCAGCTAATTTGGCTATGGGAATTGCGATGTCGATCTGTCAGTCCACCATTTGGTCCACACTTAAATATTTATAACAACTACATGTCATCATCGCTATGAAATGTTGTGCAGACAAGTTTCCCACAGGATAAAGCCTTCTGGATCTAATTTAGCACCATCATCAGGTCCAAATTTTAATTTGTCCATTACTTAAACTTAATGAACAAACCTCCTCAGCTGTACTTTGTGTTTAGTGCTGTTAATGGTAGCATGCTAACAAACTAAACTAGAGCAGTGACTATTTATTTAAATGTTGTCTAACAAACATGCTAAACTAAAGCAAGGTGGTGAGCATGCTGACATTAGCATTCAGCTAAGTGCAAAGTTGTGCCTGAGTATTGCATCAGAGAACCATTAGTTTGGCTATTGCACACAAATTAATTTCACATTTTGTGTTGAAATATTAACATTACTGTGTAAGTAATATTCTGTTAATCTGTGCACACACATGAAGAATTTAAAACAACAATTTAAGTAATCAGATAGCACAAATTACAAAAACTGCTGGTTTATGTGCCTTTTCCCCATGATACTTACTGGCCTGTCTACCTTTACATAACACAAATGCATTTATTAAAACAAACAAACAAAAAAAAATTCTTTAACTAACAAGTAGCTGTGCTCTAAGTACCAGCTATACAGTATTGCAGTACTTGTACTTTGCTTGAGTACCTCCATTTTATCCTAGCTGCTTAGACTTCTACATTTTATAACATAAATGCTAATGTTGTTACTTATATTTAAATAAAGGAGCTAAATACTTCTGTCATCACTGCTAATAGGTTACACGTCTAATCAAGCGCCCTACCTTCATAAAGTTGGTGGTCTGTTCTGGGTGCAGCAGGCAGACACGCAGCTTATTGCCTCTGTATGGCATCTCCAACATATCAAATGCCAGCGCCTCAGGGACCGCCAGTACCACAGCAATCAGCCAGATCAAAGTCACCTCCACTGCTTTCCACAGGGGGATCCCCATCCCCTTCACCCTGCTCCATGACGTCACTGCATGGTAGCTAAGCACACAGCACAGGAACACAGACACAGGCGTATTAGCTCCTTTCATTGCTAATATTTGTCATGTGTGCGGGTCAGAAGTCTACTAACCGGTCAATACTCAGGGCACACAGGCTGAGGACGGTAATTCCCACCGAGGCTTTCTGAATGAATGGCACCAACTTACAGATGTACACGCCAAACGGCCAGTCCTCAGCTATCAGCTGCACAGAAAATAATTGAGGGAGACAGAGAGGAAAGACATCTGTAGTGAGAGAAATTTAAGAAGAGTCACCTGTGTAAACACGGTCAGACCTCTTTGAGGTTCATTTAGAGGTCTTTTCTTCCTCGTGTCTTCCCTTGTTACTGCAGCAGCTAAAGCCAAAAACAACAAGAATGTGTTCCTCCTCCATGCAAAAGTCTTTCGCCCAGGGGGGATAAAATCAATTCAGGATTAGGATAATGTCCTTAACAACAACGTCTAAAAATTACATTTTTGGAAGGCTTCTTACACAAATCTACAATATTGTCTCTACTGTCTTGAAACAGTTAGAGGTTGTATGGCCTTTCCACTTCCAAGTTTTCTTCAGTAAATCATTATAAATTGGACATAGAGTACAATTACTCTCTCTATGTTGAACATTCAAGGTTGGGTTGGTGCCAAAAATGCCAAAAATGCACATAAAAAGAGAAGATTTATGTATTTTTTTATTACATATAAATGTGTTTAAAATGCTTTTTAAACACACATTTTCATTCTTGTTTGACAAATATGTATCATATTAAGTTTATTAGTTTGTTTATTTTACATACTTCTTAAATATTAGGCTAAATATATTTTTTGAGTTCAGGGCGTTTAAGGAAAATGAGATAAAGGGACTCTTTGAATGGAGCTGGAATGCACTACAGCATTCCAGCTCCATTCAAAGTGAATCCTATCAGATTTGGAAAATAAAATGCAGTGATTGCACTTACACATAGCCTGCTGGATGTTTCCACTTTACACACAAACACACACACACACACACACACACACACACACACACACACACACACACACACACACACACACACACACACGGCAAGTGAGGAAAGATAGAGGACAGTTTTTCCTAAAACCTGGACATTTAAGCTCCCTTTAACTGTTGGCTCATATCTGCTTTTATCAAGTTTTTTTTAGTTTGAATGATACCTTGTAAACTGGGATTGTAATGTATGCTGAAAAAGGAAATCAACAAAACCACACAAAACACACTGAATGTAGAGACAAACCACAGCAATAAACTTGTAAATAAACCACAGCTAACCACAGGACGTGCCAAAAAAACAGCTCAGCCTTAACTGTGAAAGTGCAGTGCAGGGAAATTACTCATACTAAATTAGATACAGACCATGGGACGGGTAATAAATTGCACTGTTTTTAATATATTGCATAAAATGTCTGAAGTGAGATTTTATGTGCGAAAAGCTGCATCTTACCATTTTATATGCAATAAAAATAAGACATTCATCCAATGGCTATAGGCAACATATAGCTAATAACTTATGAAATCATCAAGTGTTTTTACTTAACTTACTGTGATAATTGTGTTAATGCTGTGTTAATACAGTATGTAAACAAAACCTGGGGTTGATAGAAGTTTTTAATCAATCATTTGGGGAATCTTAAAAGTAGCCTCACAGGCAGCAGGAATCAGGAGTAATATCCACAGGATAACAGCATGGGGAAAAGGAACGCATGCATATGGCAATTCCCTGCAGGCAGTATGTATCAGTATAAACACAGTTTGTATCAAGCTAAAAAAAAAAAAAGAGCCAGGGCAAAAGATTAGTTTGTTCATTTCTGGCCAGCACAAGGACAGACACAAAGGCTAAATGAGGTTACCTTAAACACATTGATGGGGATGGCGATGACAATATAAAGCAGGTCCCCCAGTGCCAGGCTTCCAATAAGGACATTTGGCCCATTCCTCATACACTTGTTCTTATATATGATCCTGAGCAGCGTTGAGTTGCCGATGATCCCCACCACAAAGATCAGGCAGGACACGATGGTGTTCACGTACTTGAAGGCATGCTTGATCTCCGTTGGCTTTATGCACATGGGGGGGAAGGAGCCCCGCGGTCGGCCCGGCTGTGGGGGTGGCAGCGGGACGGAAGCGTTGCTCTTGGAGGGTTCTGAAGTTTCAGGCCCACCTTGGGAGTCGCGGACAAAGCGAGAGGCTCCGACCTCCGCGACCAGCAGGAGACACAGCAGAGCGACGGCCCTCATCCTCACACAAGCCTCGCACGCACACAGCAAGATGATTGTTCACTCAAAGGCACACAGCAGTCTAAAGGCGCTCACTTAAAGGCACTCACACACATATTCACACACTCACACACATCCACACACTGGAACTTGCTCCGGGCCTGGCACCCTGGCCTCCGGGCTTCTTTGACCTGTACAGAAAGTAGAAGAACCATCATGTTACACACAAAGATAAAAATAGTTGATTTTACGTCTCATCAAGGATTGGTCTGATTGGCCATGAACCTTTGTACAGATATTCATGGACCCCAGAGAATGAATCCTAATGACTGTGATGATCCCCTGATAAAGCAAAGGTGTTAGCATGACGGTCAAAGTAACACTGTACAATCTCACAGAGCTACTGGCATAGTCTTAAAAAAACTATCACATACAGTGTTATGTTTAAAACTGAAATGCAACAGCAAAGACATTTTCTATTAACATAATGAGGCTGTGTTGTTAATTTATATATTTAGCAGGTAACATATACTGTATGTTGATACTGGACACATCAGTAAAATGTTCAACAACAACATCATTATCAAACTTTTTTATGCACTCGGTCAAGGTTAAGGAGAGACTGGTCTAATTTAATACATAAAAATGACTTCAAACACAATGTGTTTATTTACATTTAACCAAAACTACAGTTGTTTCCTTATCTTAACCAGATTGCATTTGATGCCTTAAGACAGACAGGACTGTGGATATGAATCCTCGTCTCTGGCCGTTAACGAATGTGCAGCATCTTTCATAAAAAAAGAAAAGAAAAAAGACGTTCCGTCTTCACATAATCCAGCCACTGATTACGTTTCCTACGAAACATATTTGCTGTTACAGTCCAGTTGTCTATCTTGTGGGACCCACAGTGATGTTGGGCATATTGATGGATACTGGACACCTCCCATTCCTGTGTATTAATTTCATTGTTTTGGTTTATTATCTTGTTAACTTGTAATCTCATATATGTTCATTTGTGAGGGCAACTGTAATATTTTAGTAGGTTCATTTTTGGTTACAAGGAGTGAAGCACAGGTGCTCTGGACATGTGAGGGGTCCTTTGAGTAAGATGCAGGAGGGCACATGCATCATTCAGTAGACCTAGACATCCTGCAACAAGCAACCACTTTACGCTTGGTGTGATTGTGTTTCTGTGTTTCCAGGTGAGCAAAAGTGGTGGAAAGATTAAAAGTAGCGATGCTGCTGTATAATGATTGTGTAAGAGTAATGGACAATTGGTAATGCAAATATGAGATTGACATCAGAGTTTTGCAAGGCAAATGATAGAGCATGACGGGGATCGCCTTTGATTGATGACGTGCGGACTTGGAAATGCAAATGCAATGTGTATCACAATCTGCTCCTCTTCCAGTCACTCTCCGTTCTCCTGACACCTGCCCTCCTCTATTCACCCACCAAATGTCTTCAGACCTTCCTCCTTGTTCCCACTCACCTGTCTGTCCCACGCACCTACACACCTCTCACTTCCGCAATCGGCCCTGCAGTCACCTGTTCTCTCCGCACCTGTTCCTCATTCTCAAACAGCCCTGCACTGTTTATTCCAACCTATTGTCCCCAGTCTTTATCAGATCATCTGCTTTTGTTCCCGGTAATGTTCCCATGTGTTCCTCGTGTGAAGATTCCTGTTGTTTGTTCCTGTTTGCCTGCCTGCGCGTCGTTCAACCCGTCTGCCTGCGTGCATTGTTTTCTTCATTAAAATATCTTCACTGCATCGTCTCGTCTTTCAGTCCGCTGCCTCTGGTGCTCGTACAGTTCTATCGATCTATACCGCAGACTTTTAAACATAACACAAGACAATCGTGAGTCTCCTCAAAACCTCCCCTTTAGAGCAACTGATTGAAAGGAGAGGCTGTTACGTGCTTTAACAGAAGTAAGATCAGATGAACAGTACAGTCCTGAGCTCGACCTGAAGACATTCTTGAGGTATACTACACAGGTTCTTCAATAAAAAACAGCGTATAGACTTACACAAAAGAAATCCCACTCGATCATCACTTACGACCCACTAGAAGTGTGTTGCCGTCTGTTTATCCTCAGAGACCCCGTCGTTTGTCCTCTGCCTGTATTTAGTTTGTTTCGGTACGTTTCTAGGCAGCAACCTTTGGGCAGTGGGTGTGAGGCCCCCCCAGCCAGTAACAGCGCGCACTGTGTGAGGACGGGATTAAAATGTACATAAAAAAAACGACAGGTCTCTCTCCTCTGCTCTCTGTCTCGAATGTATAAAGATCTTCAGGTCTGTGTGTCTGTTTGACCGGGCTGCACCTTCCCACGGGGTTGTGAGGGATGTTTATTTGTGCTTCAGGATGTAAACAACATCAAACAACCAATGAATCCTGGATTGTTTGACTTTAATTGACCATATCAAGTCTCGACTTAAACCCTATCTCAATGATCAGAGTATGACAGAGAAAACAATCATCAGCAGAATGAATGAAGCGGCTAGCGCTGAATCAGAAAGACAAACAGCTGAGTCCCAAGAGTAAAAATGGGCTTTAGACAGATATGCAGACCGTTCAGCAGGACCGAGGTGTAGCCAAAGCCAGAGTGGAGGTTCAAGAGAAGCCAGCTGAACTCATGAAGCTCAAGAACCGTAAAGCACCTGCTGCTGCTATTTCAAGAGGAGTAATGGCCGAAAGAATGAAAAGCGTAACTAACTCTGAAGGGACCACCTGCCGATTAAGAATGTGTCTTAAGAGAGGATGTAGAGCGTGTCAGGAGCAGGGACCAGCTAGGTGACCAGTGTGAGGGGACTCCTCAAGAGGCTGCGGAGGACAAAGGAGGCTGGCAGAGAAGCCTGGCAGCAGGAGTATGACAATCCAGACAAATCAAAGCTGAACCAGATAACGAGGTGCATGTGCCTCTTTAGGATAAGAGGGAGCTGGAGGCAGAGTCGGAGAGAAGTGTCATCTCTCGTTACGTCACCGGGCTAAAGGCCCTTATTGGGAAGAAATGCATGATGGATTGTTTCTTTGAGGGAGTAGCAACACAAGCGCTGTGGAATATGGGTTCACGGGTCACGAATATAAACAAAAGCTGGAGAAAGTCTTGAGCTTCCAAACATCTGGTTACAAGGCACAGATGAACTCCTGGCTGACAACGGGACCCTTGTTGGCAAAGCAGCAAAGCAGACAGCCATACCCTTTGTGGACTGGGCTGAGCTGAAACTCGAGCTGGAATCAAATAGGTGCCTGCAGCCAGAGCTACTTGTGCCTGTGCTTGTCTTTTATGATCAAGGAGTAGCAGAGCCGCCATTCACTGGCTACAATGTGATCGAGCATCTGGTGATGAATGGAACGGAGCAGCATTCAGAAGTTACACCTGCTGTGGTAAGAGAAGCTTTCTCTATTGACTGTAAAAAGTCAAATGTGTTGATCCATATAGTGGATATTTGGAGCGGATATTTTAACTGACAAGGAAGACGAGGTTGAAAGACTAAAGCTAGTCCGGTGAGGGCAGGTCCAGCTTTCCACAAAACAGGAAGTCCTTTTTGAACCAGACGAGATCCCTACAGTGGCCAGAGTGCGATTATCCCTGAAACTGTCATCGGCACGCAGAAGGGAAGTTGGTCTCGGATGGGTGTATCCCTGTCACTAATGACAGCAACCGTGACATTACTCTCACCCCTCGCACAGTGTTGGAACAGCTACAGCAAGTCAAGGCAGTAGAGGCAAACCTGACACAGTGGAACACCTGAGGAAAATGCTAGGGTTCCTATCCTACTACCGTCCATATATCCCAAACCTGTTGTGCGTTGCCAAGCTACTTTACGGTGTGTTATCCACTGAGAATACTCCAGGCAGTAGGATCCAAGGATCGAGTACAAGTTGGAGCAGGGGGAAATACAAGAAGTCAGACTGCAGTATGCTGCCACGTTACATTGATGTGCTTGTGTTTCTGTATTTCCACAGCGAAAGAAAGGAAGTAAAGGCATTATTTGAAACTTATGCAAGCCTAAAGTCTCTTTTATGCAACAATATAGCTAAATTCTAGGAGACACAATTGACCAGGGAGCTGAATTTGTATAACAATTGAGACTGATCGCACTCTTTGTCAGGCAACTTAGATGTAAATGTTCAAAGTACCACAGAGTTAATTCAAAGAGATCAAGCTCAATCCTGTTTCATGAGCAAACTGGCCCTGAATCAACAGGTGTCAAATAAAATTTCCATGAAATAACTTAAGAGCATCAACAGCACATGCGTGTGTGCAAAATGTCTTTACAACTGTGAGAACATTTTCTTTATAACAGAAAAGCGCCACAAAATAAAGGAGAGGGAGAGAAACGAACAGAAAGAGAGGGGAGTAGTGGGAGAACAGACAAATGGAGTAGTGATAACAGAGGTTATAGGTTAGATGAGAAACAGCTCCTATGTGTCTCCAGTGTGTGTGCGTGTGTGTGAGACCGAGATATTTTCTTTTCTCACGGACGACTCAGGCTCGGCTCTGAGCCTCTCAAGAATCATGTGTACCCCCCCAGAATGCCCTGAGGGCGTCTCTTGAGATAAATGGGATGATTGACGAGGGCAGCAATATCGGTACAGACACACACTATCAGGGTGCAGTCAGTCACACACACACACACACATACATACACACACATACACACACACACACACACACACACACACACACACACACACACACACACACACACACAACCTCTCCATCTCTGAGCAGATGTGCAAACCTCCTGACACCATGGTTTGGGAAGGCTGAGGTTTGTGGGTAAACGCTTTGTTGAACTTTTCAATGAATACATGTAGGAACGTGCTTACATACACAGAAAATGATGCCGACCCAATTTACATACCACATACAGTTTACACACACACACACTCGCAAAAACACAACTGGCATTCAGTTTGGCTCACAGAGGCTCATTCTCTTCACACACACAAAGACACAAAATCACATGAACTTGAACACATATCACAAGAAACCAGTTTTGAAAAATTGGGCCATCGTCCATATATATATCCCTCTGTCATCTGAATAATTCCTTTGTGTTGTATAATATGGCAGCTCTTTGGGCCATGTTAGGGCGGGATTGTCTGATCTAATTGGAAAGCTGCGTTTTAATTGGGCTGATCCTCTTGATCTAAAACAGATTTTATTCTCGAGACCGTCTCCGACCTTTAGCGCTGCTGGCTCCTGATCTGAGAAAGGAGGTGGAAAGTTGGCAAGCGGCAGAGTGAAAGTGGAGGGGATACTAGCTAGTGGTCAGAAAATGCGTGTTTGAGTGGGAAGTGAAGGATGACAAGCATTTTAGTGGTGGAAAATAAATAACCCAGAAATGCAGGCGCAAACTGGCAATAAAAGAGGCCAGGATTGAGATGAATGACAGTTTGATCAACTGGAGTCTTTGAAAGAACAATGGAAGGAAGAGGAAAACACAGGAAAGGCACAGTCAGAGGAGGAGAAAGAGTGAGAGCGGAGGTACAATGCCCGAGAGGATGGGAATCATGAGAGTGACCTGAAGGCGGGAGAGAGGCTGTTAAAACCAGAGATGACTGGAAAATATGGAGAGGGTGCAGCCAGCTGAGAGCTGTTTCAAAGTTACAGAAGGATTTGAAATTTCAGCAAATTTACACAATGGATTGACTTTATTGTGGAAAACTTGAGGAATAAACTTAGGGAAAAAGCTTGATTGAATTAAATGAGAAAAGCATATATTTAATTTGGATCCAGAACTTTTGAAATTGCTTAATTTTATTATAATGTTGTGGATAATTTAATGATTAATAAGTAGGTCAAAATCTGAATTTTTGCAAGATTTTAAAACCACATTGATTTCCCATCACAGTCTTTTCAAACTGATTTGTTCATTGAATTAGTGCCAGTGTCAGATGTATGAAAAATAATGCAAAAATACAACACAAATATTTCAAAGAAGCTACGAAACACTTCTGCCTCTGTGAAACTTTGTGTTTTGGGTGAAACTGTGCCACAGAGGTGTTGATTCAGTTCTCTGATTATTTTTTGATCTTGCAGTTTTTGGCGTTGTGTTGACATTGGGTGTTCCTGTTATTTTGTCCAGTTTGGAATAACAGGAACACCTTACACTCATAACAGGAATACCGCATGCAAGTAAAAAACGCAAACACCCATGGCGTGCCCATACCACCACAATGGTGTTTTAAAGAGGATAAAGAAGGACAACTCAAAATAAAAAAACACCAGCTTAGTTTCAGCTCCACTGCACCTAAATACATGGATGTGACAGTTTAGGTTTATAGCCTCATTATAGATTCTTTTTCAAGGTGTGAAATACGTTTTGTCTGCCAGTTCCCTGGAGTTTAGTGCTCTCAGCTGTGAAAAGATCCAATAAATCCTCTCAACAAAGAGCAAAAAGCTATTTATTCCTTGATTTAAATATGCTATTGTAAGGGCATCAATATCCATCATGTGCCATATGTTATAGCCAGTCACAGTGCTGCAGGAGGCTGACGCATAAGCTGCATATAGCTGCAGGTCAAGAAATCTTGAGTGTGCAAACTGACTGGTATAGATAGACCTGCAAGATCCGAGTTGCAACACAAGCAGACCTTCCTTTTCTATCTGCATAAGCGCATGGAAACAATAAATTGTCATAGTATGAGAGCATCTCTGAGGCACGTCAGCCTTAAATAGGTTAAATTCGTATAAAACATTCAACAAGTCCAGAGCAAAGAATGAGTTTAAGAGGCCGTTAATATGCAAGTCTATGGCGTGTGAACAAAACAACTAAAACACATTTGACATGCAAAGTTGTCATTGTGCAATTAAACCGTGACATGAGGGTGACTGTTCATAAAATCACCAAACTTTTTCACTGGGCCTTTAAGAAAATCAGATAGATAGATAGATAGATAGATAGATAGATAGATAGATAGATAGATAGATAGACAGACAGACAGACAGACAGACAGACAGACAGATAGATAGATAGATAGATAGATAGATACTTTTATGATAAAAAATAAATAAAAGTCCATCTTCATTGCGCCAGTACACTCCAGTTCAGCAGTCATTTATCAGAAGAGGCGCAGTAACTAAGTAGCTGAAGTAACTTCTGCACAAAGAGCGCAGAGTCAAACCACTCTCTTGCTACTTGCAGTTAAACTCGGCAGTTCATTAAATTAAGTCACTGACGTTATCAGTTAACCTTATGACGTTAAACTTAAACATCTTGACTGGACTTACCGGACCGCGGTGTGTTGGTGTGGTCAACGGTCAAAGTTTTCCGGTCAGTATTCCAGCAGAGTTCCGCTAATTGGTCTGGTTCTTTTATGAATTATTACGGTTTGCTCGGTGAGATCCAGCAGTGAAAGTTCACGGCGTGTCCAAGAGTGTCCGGCTGTGCGTCAAGACCCTCCGATCACTGCTCCGGCTGCGCACTGACTCACCGACGGAAGACGCTGGGGTTTTATAGGCACAAGCCGGGAGGCTGCAGAAACAGCCAATCACATCCAAGACACGAGCATCTTTTCCTCTACTGCCAACAGGACGCGACTCAAATGCACTCATGAACTTTATTATACTTTTCCTGGAAAACGCTTCTCCAGTTTCCGGTTTCCCAGGTTTGTCATTATATATACTACCTGTTTGGTTTTTCTGCTGATCACGAACACATAGTGGAGACAGAGAGAGAGGAGATGAAAGAGGAGGTCTCCTCTCTGAAGTGCTGTACAGCTTAAATAATAACGACGAACGACTGTCATGGGAATGGCTCAGCCCCCACCCCCACCCCTGCAGAATCCTACTTCCAAACACAAGATACGCACATTCCCTGACATCTGTTTCCTCATGTAAACCAGCACTTAACAAAAACTGCTCAGGTGCTTGTTGGATCCAACTCAGGTTTGTGAGATTTTCATTTATTTTCCATTATTCGAGTTTCATCAGAAAGTAAGGTATTTTGCACTTTGCAACACATTTATGCCTGTACGATTAGAAAGAGAGAACTGAAAATAGTTTACTCTGATACCATGTACTTATGTTTGGTACAGATGCTCTGAACCAACAGTATGATGTAGTTACAGACCTTGTGACACTTGGCAACAGTAAAGCACTTGTTGGCAGGTTGATGTATCTTCTATTGTTCCACACATGAGCCTAATCAGCTGTTATAAAGCAGGAAGTCTATACTTTCTTTTTAAAAGTGTGAATACAGTACTTGTAATAGTTTTCCTACTATGATTAATTGTACTTATGTTGTAACTTTTGACAGCACTGGAGGTGATGACTGAGCACAGTGGTGCTCGTGTCTGCCTTAGACTGTTACAATTACCTGTTTGTAAATGGGCTCTTCTTTTGTTTTTGTTTTCAATATTGCTACTGTTGAATGCAATGTTCTGCAATGTTCCGTGTTAAAAAGTTACAACAGCCTCACTGTCATACAAACAGACAGATCTGCTTACAGAAGGTTGTTTACCTACGTGTGAGTCTGCACGTTGTTCTACACATCAGATCACGCCAGGTCTGTCGCAATCACAACAAGGCATGAATACAATAATACAATAGACAGAGAAACCAAATTCTAAAATAATTTGATTTACAAAGTATACAATAATAACAGAATAATACAAAACAACTCGGTACATACATTTCTCAGCGCATGTGACTCTCATGCATCCATACACACACTTGCACATGTGTAAACAAAGACACCTAACATCCCAAAAAACTCCATCACCATCACCACTGCCATTAACCCAGTGGGTGTACACACACACACACACGCACACGCACACGCACACGCACACGCACACGCACACGCACACGCACACACACACACACACACACACACACACACACACACCAAACAAAGAGCCTTTCTGTGGAGTTTGTTTAATGACACCCATCCCCTGCTCTATTTTAGGAGGCAACTATTCCTGGTGCATCATTACTGTCATTATCACAGTCTCATATTATTAAACCATTAGCAGACATTATCACCATTATACACATAGTTACACACATTGTCTCTCTCCGACTCAGAGTTGCATTCCTCTGCACCTGTGTGTGTTGGAGTGTGTTAGCGTGAGAGAGATGGAGGACTGGCTGTTGTTCCTTTTGCTCTGCAGTCTACATGGTCAAGGACACAGTTGAATCTGTCTGATATGTAGGGACTCATCATCCTCCTTCACAGGAAGGAAGCTCACTTCAATCTCTTCATGTTTTGTTGTTCCTGATAGAGTACGGACATGAGGAAAAAAGTTATCTTTTCTTAACTAAAAAGACGGAAAGGGCTGTCGATGAGAGACAAATATCGAGAGATCCCACCTCATGTCTTTGAACTGAGATAGTTGCTGAAGAACAACGCGGGGCTCCATCTTCACTCTGATAACCAGAGGGAGGGAACCTGACAAACATTTCTATGGTATGATGTTTCTGTCTGTACCACACAGCTCCTGGGACAAGCAGATGTTGTCCTCCAACTTGTAAACACTCCCCCAACAGCTCTCACAATTGTTAAAAACTTTATGGGAATGTTAATAATAAATACATTACCAGAATTTTTCTAAACATTTTGTTCCTCAGTGACTTACCCAATAGAGCTATTTTTAGCTGGGAACCGCACAACTGCACAATTCATTCTACATCCTAGTTGTCATGTGACAAATCTCATTTCGACGTACTCTGCCCTTCTTTCAAACAAGACACAGTTTAAGTCACAGTCTTTATCTTCTATTTACATCAGATTGACTTCTTGAACTGCTGAAATCAACACAGCTATTATGCTAAATAGAAATATTAATGGTTATGTCCATCATTAAATATTTTAACCCACAAAATCAGACTCAGATTTTTTGGCATGTTTGTATAATCAGTGGTTTTGACAAGAATCTAAAATACAAATCTGTGGGTTTGAACAATGCTGAGTCACGCAACATTAGTTTTTAGCAATGGACCCATTGCTGGGTGCTTCACAGTTCAAGCGTAAGACACAAGGATTTATTTACAGTCGGTCAAACCGAATTACACAGAAGTGAGAAACCATGAAGAGCCTTGAACATCAGACACAATAGAGTAACCTGGAACCAACAAATCAAATTCAGGCTTTCTCTTTGTGTCTGTTATATAAATATCTGACTGCCATCATGTGAAAGCCTTGTAACTCCAATTTTGCTGATTTTCATGTTTTCTTCACATAAAGGATTACACGGTGATTCATGCGTTAAAGAAATTCTCTGAACTCTTAAGAGGCTTAAGAAAACCTTTGAAACCTGCCAGGAGAGGGTCAACAGACATGAAGCTAAAAACATGACTGTTTTTCATAAGTCTGAATCTTTGAAAAAGAAAATGTGAGAACTTATTTCTAAACAAATCTCCGCAGGTATGGCAGGCCTGATGATATGGATTACGGGAGAAAATAAAGAAATCATTCACCGACAGACAGTCCAGATCAGGGCTGTCTGCTAATGTTGGCCAGTGATTCATAATAAACCGGACACTACAGGGTTAAATATGACCATTGACATAAATCAGCTGAGGCTGAGCAGCACCAGCTGTGAATGTTTCCCTCTGACAGAAGACAAGTCGAAGGAGGTGTTTCTTTTGGCTGCAAATCTGACACTCGTGTTATTCCACAGCTCCTCAAAAACATGATCTGCAATATGAACTTTTACACCGAAATTCTGATTATTTCAAAGCCTCATTTTCCAGGTGGACTGGGTGGTGTTTGTATTGTAATTGTCAGGCTATGTATAACTGTGAGAATGTGGAGGATGTTTTTGTCCGTGATCTTAACAAATGTGAAGAGATGCACAAGTCAGGTCAAAGTCAAAGATTCATTTTGCCAAGTAAGACCATCATTTCAATGGTAACAAACATGACCAACTCCCACTGGTTTTCCTGCAGAACTCTTGAACTCTGAAAACAGAGAGATCAACAGGAGGGAAGAGCCAGTTTATTCAGTGGTCTCGTGCAACGTTAACCCTTATCGCACATGTACACACACACACACACACACACACACACACACACACACACACACACACACACACAGAAGATAATGAAATAATTAAATCTCTTTTTCAGTAATTGAGTTTCACAATAAAAGACTCCACACAGCAAATAATAAGCAAAAACAGTTTGCAAATCCTCTTCATCTTCACCACGATTCCCCAGATCAACACCACCCATCCTGCTCTGCCCCCACCCTG
Organism: Seriola dumerili; assembly: GCF_002260705.1. Classification (NCBI taxonomy): domain Eukaryota; kingdom Metazoa; phylum Chordata; class Actinopteri; order Carangiformes; family Carangidae; genus Seriola; species Seriola dumerili. Next base: position 4,836,113 of record NW_019174416.1, on the reverse strand, counting down.
CCTAACATTGCAACACACTCACAGACACTTACATACAGTGTTGCAACCTTGCAGCTGTCTGGATGTTTTCTGATCTTCCATTGGACCAAAGCCTTGAAGCCGTAATGTGTGTACCAGATTTATGTTTGGTTGTGACTCTGTGCGTCTGATTCTCAAATCTCATACAGGTCATCCAGGAGTTTGCTTTCACTCACCCTCACATATTTGAGCACCGGAATTTGGGGGAAAAAATGCACTAAGCAAATCAGGATGAATTCACCCAACCCTGAGGAAACTGCCTTTTTGAAAGGGCAGGATCAACCCTATTCCCCATCCACATTTACCTCACCAACCGTGAAAACAGGTTGGCCAAGGACGGCTTCATCTGACGACTGCACTTAGTTCTGCTCTTCCTGTTTTGGCCCAGTTGCTGGAATCAATTCTCCCTGGCAATAAGGACGTCAGGCACCGCCAGCTTCCTGAAATGGCTGGTATGCGCTCTTTTCACAGCAGTGGGTCTTCATTCAAGGATTTCCTAAATCGGTGCTCTGCTGTGAGATGTAACATCATTACAACTCATCCCTCTGGACATTGATGTCCGTTTAACCGCTTGGCTGTAAAGATAATTCTCTCCATTCTCACCAAGGTGGAATGCTGCATCGCCTTTGTCCGTGTTGGGAAGTTGGCATCGCTGACAACAGCCTCCTGTCTTGAAGTTGAGGCAGTGAAGGGGGAGCAGCCTCTGGCCTCTGTCGGTGAACACATTTTAAAACATATTTTGTTTCCAACGATCACCAGCTCAGCATCCTTGGTTCCTTGTAAGCCGAGGGCAAACATGTAGACAGTCCCATCAAAGGTCACAGGCAGTTAAGTATAAATCTTCATGAACCATTTGATGTCACAAAGCTGAATGCTAATCCCCTGGTAAAATACATCTAGGAGCCCCCCCAAAAAAACAGGGACTTACCTCTCAGGTAATGGATTCTCACACAAAATTTATGCATTGTGCATAGACCATTTTGCATGCTTTAGGCTATGGAAATATTAAGACTGGTCCAGCTGGGTGATCTGTTTACCATAGAAAACCTGAAAGATACTTAGCTCCATGCACACATTGGAAATTCTTTACATCTTGTAGCTTATGAATACAATAAATAACAGATAAATGTTTCATACACGTCCTTAAAGTCCAGCTCGCCTCTCTTCTATCAGTCGGATATAACTGGCCAGGCTCTCAGTGCCCAGACACACCCCCAGGTCACAGCAGAGGGAAAATCCCTGGGGAGGATAACCGCTCATCAGGCCACTGGAAGTGAAAGCAGCATGCCTTCAAACCGTAGATGAGAGGTAAACTACTGGACCGTAGTGGCTTATCGATGAGCATTCAAGTATTACTCATGTAAAACGCCATTGAAAGCGCACGTCGGTCTGCTCCATCCAAATTCCAGTATTTCGAAACGTCAAGTCTACACACGCACGCCACGTGATCTGTTCTCCTCTCGCACTTCTCCTCTCTGCTGGAGACATTCACACGTCGCAGAGCGCTCTGTAACGCAAAACTGGGAAGCACTAAAACGAGAAGATGAAATGATGGGCATGGTGCCCGGTGCAGAGTGAGCTTGCAGGGATCAGATCCTGAGAGCAACAGGTTGGTGCATGTGGGGTTTATCGGATGCTCTGGTGTTGAGTGTTGGTTCGGTTGACATGTTCCGATGAACGCGAAAGATGATTTTGATTTGAAAAGCTGTGCCAGGAAAGAGGAATCGCACCGCTTCCTGTGTGCTGCTATTTATAGCGTGCCTGCGAAGAAAGGCTTTTTGAACCAGCCATCTGCATGAATAATCTTTTGTTTTGTAGAGTTTGGGAACAGATACGGCTTCAGCATTTTCTACTCAGACATGAGAAGTATTTATTTCACAGACTAGTTTTGTTCTGTTTGGGTCTTTACTCTTGGAAGAGATGTGTGCAACATGTGGATATAGGACCAGTGTTTGGCACTGACTCGACCTGCACATTTTTTTAGGATTTCTTAGGATCGATTTCCTAAGTATGTGATGACATGCATAGGTCTCCTATTGGGTTCATGCTAAATATTCAGAAAATCTGATGGTGTAAGTGACACAAGTCACCAATATGCTGCTTCGAAAGTGCTTGTCTGGTTTTCAGAAAACTACGCACACCCACAGCTTTCCAGTATCGGATTAGGGAAGGCTGTGTCCAACCACTTCTGTAACTTTCTGAAACCAACATTTTGGACATTCATGTCCACTTCACGTCATGTCTGGCTAGCTGTGAGGAGTTCAGGGTTTGAACATCTCTTCTAAGCTTGGTGAACAACCAAGTGCAAGACCATGAGTGACTTCACCTCTCCCACTTCTCCATGATGGGCAGTTTTTAGCTCCGCCCTTCTGTTTTTGTACAACTAAATATAAAAAAGTTTTTAAAAATTAAAAAAAAGAAAGAAGTGATAGCTGGGTTGAAATAATCGCTCCATAAAATCTAAAGATTGATCTTTTACTACATTCCTTTTACAGTCTCCTGTGGATGTGTGAAGCTGTAACCCTGTTAGTCTGGCGTGTAAACCCTTCTCGCACAATGACATCTGGTCACGTGAGAGACTCAGACATGGCAGACCTGGCTCCGCTGAAGGCGCAGGTACAGGCGGATGTGTGCTCGCATTTCAGATTTAAAAAACTGTGAAGACTGTGTGGAGCTGGACAAAAGCAAAGCCATACACAAGGTCTGCAAGAAGAAGAAGCTGCGTGTATCTGTTGGTTCACGCTGTAGCCCCGGGGAACGTTGAGGTGTGTGTCTTAAACTGTTTGTCACGTTACATTAAAAAGTGCCTTAAGGTCACTGCTTTGGGCTTCATTCGAACATTAATATTTTTCATAATGCAACAGGTTAAAGGTTCAATTTACAGCATTAGTTATCTGAGAATCTCATTCATATCCAAGCAAAATTGTTATTGTAACTGAAATATCTCTGAGTCGATCTTGAATCAAATCAAAACGAATTGGGAATCGCATTGAATTGAACCTTGTGAGTCGGCGGGTTGGTATTCAGGTTGAAGTGTATGATGGTTTCAGTTTCTACACTCTATACCACACAAGTTTTACAAATATTAAACCTTTCTGATTTTTAAAATTCATAATGTAAAAAGTCATTATTGTCCTGTTTGCAGTTGAAGGTTTTAGATGGCAAATGTCTCAAGGGAAAAGGTTTTGGCCCACTGTGTTGCATTGTGGCTGGCTACTGGGACAACTTGATAGCAAGGCTTACTGGCTGCATCAGATCCAACTCCTTAACAGTGCTATAAATATCATTCTACATTACATAGTTAATGGCTGCTGGCATTGATAAGTAACAGAGGTTTTGAAGTTAATTCTGGGTGTATGTGAATTCCTGGATGTAACTTTACTCCTCAATCCTGACAGGATTTCCAGGAGAGGAAGGAGATGCCAGATTTGAAAATTTACATAATGTCATCCATAACATATGAGATAGCTGTTTTGTATTATAGTAAACTCATCTCCTTATACTCTACCTTGTGCAAGCTGTTCATGCTTATACATTGGTGTGTAGCCAATCAGTTGACATTAGCCAGGCTTGACATTTTAAGCCCTGAGTCAGAGCCACACAGCTTAACACTGTTAAGATTGAAAATTATTAGGCTTTCTCCTGAGGCAACAGAGCTGTGATGGAGAGCATCACAGACCTAGAGTTACAAGATGTGGCAATCACACTGGGAAGGGTTCCAGCCCGAACCCTTACAGAAAATGTATACATAAGTAGATGGATGGACCAATCGTTCTGTTGTTGGATTTGAAGCTGATCTTTGGAAAATCGGGGCCGACAACCAACAGGATTAGTTGACCAAAAGATTGTCATAATCCTGCCTAAGAAAACACCATTAACATACTAATAATTTTCCCCGTCTCGCTGCCTCCCTGTTTACTCTTGCAGTTGGCAGCAGGCAGGACTCGGCAGAGGAAAACTTTGCATAGACTTTCAGATGCATAGGTATTGTTTGGGCAGTTGCCAACAAATGGCTATTGGAATTTATCATTTAATATACACATGCAAGCCTCCAATGCTGTGACTGATGGAGGCTCAGGATCCAGTGCACATAAAACTAATAATTATTTAGATTACTCAGTCCTGGGGGATTTTCTCAACAATATGACCTAAACAGTTTGTGATGAATATGTTGCTCTGATGAATGATGATGATATCTGTGCCACATGTTTACCAGGAAACTATAGTTTAGGATAATTGGATAATATAGGAAATTGGAGCAGAGCAATATGTCATAGCGATCTGTCCCCTGGTGTGTGAAGTATATACTGTATATGTGTGTGTGTGTGTATGTGCTGGCATGTTTCACTTTTGTTGGCTACACCATACTACTGTTGAATAGTAGGACTTACCTTTGGGATTATTATGAAAGCGGCTGGAAAAGAATTTGCATTCCCATTCTCCCTCTGTGCGCTTTCCACACTTGTCTGGGATCATTTCAAAACTCCCTTCACAGTTGAGGGATGGTGTCGGGCGCTGGCTCCGCATTGAGTGATGTGGGGGGAATGTGATCTCATATTGTGTGGAGGCTTTCTTTTTTTTTTTTGACAGGTTTTCCCCATAGCAGCTCAGTGATAACCCCAAAGACACTTTTCCTTCCAACACACGAACAGCAAACATACACACAGCTTCATAATCTGCTCCACACTGTGACAATTCCCACCCACCCTGCCTGCTTTCACCCTGGGAACAGGAACAGTGACTCCCAGATGACATCAACAACTGGGAAAACTGCTGCACATATCCGGTTTATTGTTGGCCAAGCAACGTTTGTAAAGAACACAATGTTAGTGTCAGGGCAAAGGGTCTTTTTCCCTGTTTAGCAACATTATAAAAATAAGACAGTTAGTGTCAGAGTCAGGATAGGTGGGTACTTCCTCTCCGCTAAGGCCCTGCGCAGGAAACTATGACAGCAGGTGATATGTTGTTCAGTTGTTCACGGTTAGAATATATTTAAGAATTTTTTTTACCAAACCTGAAAATGAAATGTGTCCTTCCATATATCTTGGATCATGTGTTCTGCTTATCTGAGTATTTTATTTAAAGACAATCTTTCAGTGAATGTGGTTTACACAGGGATATCTTTATCTGACAAGTAATCTCCACATTTTTTAGCACTTACCCTAAGAGTCAGAGGTCAGTTGTTGCTGACACATTGGGAGTAATGGTTTGAAAAGGCGAGAGAGACTGAGATAACCAGAGAAAGAGGGAGAGACTGACAGACTGGAAATGGAAAAGACTCCAGAGTGAAACAGAAAAGCAGAGGCACAGATGTGTCACCCAGTACTCCTGTGAGCAGACAGCGAGCTAGTGCAGGTGCTGTAAGCATTTCTGTGTGTTTTAGTGTCTGCTGTTTTCCCCTAGCTGAAGATTTCATGTTGACCCACAGCTGTACTGAAGAAAAGAGTAAAAAAAAAAAAAAAAACTGAACAAAAAAACCAACATCTTGACAAAAAAATCCTCATATACTTTAAATAGGCTTATTTTTATTTTGCTTCCAGCTCAAGGAACCCCGGAGACCTGTATCATGAGCTCAGTCTGTCCCTCTCACGCTCCTGTTTGTCTTCAAGCTGCTGTCTGAAAAAAAATTTGTCAGTGGGGCCTGTTCTGTCCATCCATCTTCTTCTGTCAATGTTCTCTGCGGTTTTTGGGGGTTTTTCATGTGTTATGGAAAATCTGACAATCTGAAAATTTAAAAGTTTTTTTTATAATCAAACCCTGCTGAGACAGCCTATTTGGAAATACTGAACAATTAATGACTTCACTAAATTAACCCATACATCCCAAACACTCTCACTGATTTAGGAGCATTATGGTATTTTGTTGATTAGATTTAGAGTAGATGATTGGATTAATGTCCTGTGTGGTGGGATATGAATTACTGAGAGGAGCAGTCACTAATTTCTTCACTGAAAAAGGAAATTCCAGCATTTTCAAACCTGGATCTTTTCCTCATAGTTTTGGACTTTGGACAAATGGGTCATCATGTTAACTTTGCACTCAACATCTTCATTGTAGAGATTTGAGAAACGTGACTCCGGAAAAACAGCATACCTCAGGGCAAGCAGCATGAGCCTCCTAAAACTTTCCAAATAAAGTGAAATTTTATGACTCCTAGTCTAAACAAAAGTAAACACAGAAAGTAACTTGGTGGAATAGCAATCAGTCAGCTGATGAAGTGTAACCCCTGGTAACCCCCCGGTTAATAACTGGAGACCTCCCTGTGTAATTTAATATACATGAAATGTGCAGAAAGTTTTCTACATTGTGGAAATGGCTTGTTCTGTCTGCTTTTCTTATACTATCGAGCAGAACACAGCTCATTCAGTTTGTAATGTTGGAAAAAATCCAAATAGTAATGGATAGAAAATTTAAAAGAAAACGCAATTGTAATCGGCAGATACAAATCAAATTGTGAGACACTGGCAGTCCCTCTGCTTTGTCCATATTTACAGCAGTGAAAGGATACAGATATACTGCTGGATAATTACAGAAAGAGATAAGATAAAATAAGATACGCCTTTATTGATCCCCAGAGAGGAAATTTAGATTAAGGGTTAAATTTAAAGTATTTGGCGCCAATTTTGGAGCAGTATTAAACATGCCTCTAACACACATTTGCTGTGCCGAGAGCAGGTGGTGGTGATTGACAAGAGATTCAACCATCGTTGCATTAACAAGATGACGTTATAACACTCCCTCTGAGCAGCACTACATCTTCAGGGCAGACTGGAGGTTGCAGTGTGTCACTGTGGGAAATTGACGAGACGGGCCAGGGCTAGCTGGTTAGCATGCTAACTTCAGTGGAAGAAAAGACATGATAGAGACAGGAGTTAACATTGCCGTTGCTTTCCACCTCAGGAGACAGCTCTTGGTGAGTAAAAGAATGAAGTTTGATACTGAACACGAAACGTTTCATCTACACTGGTAAGTAAACAGCTGTTAATGCTCACGTTAGCCATGTAGCAATAGCAAAACTTACAAATAGCTCCTTTAATGCTTATGGAAAATATGTTCATTTTATTTTCTGAATGTGACGTGTTAAACGTGACACCCTGTGAATTAGGATTTGGCTGTCAGTGTTTCTACCCTTCATCAAATCGCTCTAAAAGTGATCCCAACTACATTGTTTGCAACAGTCGTTGTCGTTATAGTTGTAGTGTGGAATCCGCCATCCTCATGAGTTAGAACAACTTTTAAAACAATATATTTATAGTTATCTTCATAGTGATCGTTCCCCAACATTCACATGTTTGTTTTGTTATATTTGTTATTCAGTTTGGGCTCATCAGCATATGGAGTATTTTACATTTAGTTTTATTGGTTTTGATGTATGTTGTGAATGTTTGAACTAGTTTCATATGATTTGCTGGATTTTGCTTTGCATGTTGTTTGAACTGGGCATAATGGTAATTTGAAACAGCTGTGATGCACAGCTGAACCACACCCACAGCTCAGATTCAGAGGTATACCCATAAGAGGTTTTTGGACAGGACAGCGTGCCTTTTAAAATCCTGATGTGAGATAGTTGCGGAGGGGGAGAGAAAACAGACATGAGTGTATCCAGAGAGAGGAGAGCTTCACACACAATAGAGCTTTAACTGCAGAGTTGAAGCTCCATTGAGAAAGTCTGCTGGCAGAAGACGAGGCAGTGGAGCGGAAATAAGGTGTGATGAGCCAGATGGACGCAGAAAGACTTGGTTCACTGCCCACTATAAACTGAAGTAATGGGAAGTAGCCAAGCAAACCAAACCTGTGAACATGTGTGTGAGTCTCTGCTTGTGTGTAACCATGAATGATGGTGCTTTCTTCTTTCTCCGCGGCAGTCTCAGTGAGGAGGGGCAGCGGAACCGTGTAGTGAGGGCAAGACGCAGAGGAAACGATCTCAGAGAAGCCAAAAAGGACAACAGTGGCTGTCTTTTATTTTTAGCTTAAAGGCATTTTTTTAATGCCTTGGTATTTTAGTGGTTCTAATAAATTATTTGAAGCTCTCGCGTGGTGTTTCATTTTTTTAACAGTAGGCTACTTGTTCGTTGTGGGTAAAATAGGAAACTCACACTATTGTGTGACAACAACATTAAGGAAGTTAAAGACAGAAGAAAGAGTAGTCTTCTCCTTTTGGCACACATTTAGCCACGCCGCCCCCAATACACACCCTCTGCTGACAGCAGGCAGTCACCACTCTGTATCATACAGAATGAATGAATGTACCGGTAGTCTGCTTTTCAGTAATGGGAGGAGGCAAAATAGTTATTAAAGTATTAAGTCACTAAGTGTTACTTCATATTACAAAGTGAAGCGAAACAGCTGCTGTGGAATAGACAGATATGAAAAATGAATGGATAAACCTGAATAAATGTGTGTAGAAATGTAATGAATGGAGATGCTTCCACACAGGTGCACTGCTTGGTGCAGTGGGGGGCATTTTGCTGGCATGGTTTTTCTCCTCATCAAAAGTCACTACAAAAGTTGTTCTGAGTGATCACCTTTATCCTACGATGAATCAATTCTTTCCACAGGAAGTGGTCTCTTCCAGGAAGACAAGGAACCCATGAATGGATTGATGAGTATGAAAATGATGTGAACCATATGCTGTGGCCTTCACAGTCACTGGATCTCAACCCAACATATTCACAGGAGATTGTGAGCATTGAAGCTGTTCTGGTGGCTCGTGGTGGCCCAACACCTTACTAAGATATTTTATGTTAGTTTTTTTTTTTTTTTTTAATTTGTTACCCGTCTGTAATTAAAGAACAAAAGGGCCTGATCACAAACGATGTATCTGTCTACTGTTGATGTGGTGCTATCAGAGGGTGAACTCCAATGCTGTCCTAAATCATAACCTCCACTTCAGGTACCTAAAGTTTGACTACATTTTACCTGCTGCGCCATGAAAAATACTGGAATTTTCCTTCAACTAGTTTGTCTGTTTGTATGAAATACTTTCTGACTTCTTTGACCTTCCACAGGAAGGTCACATTACAGTTTTTTTCAATTGCTAACAAGCATTGGTCAAGACTGAAGTCACATTGTCAAAACTCTTCACACAGTCAGCAAAACAGAAGTCTATGTGGAGCAAACTGTGAATCACTTTTCATTGCTTTCACACAAAATGCATTCAGTGATCACATTTACCAAAACTCATGAACTCCTTTCTCAGTCAGAGCCCACCACCTGCAAAACACTGTACTTTTGTAGCACATTTTTCAAATGCTAACACACTTTGTTCAAAACAGTTAAAAACACAATCAAAACAGAATGATGGAAAAAAAATGGTGCATTTCTGCTGCAGCAACATTGAAATCTATAGAAAATAATATTAAAATATTGACAATAAAATGAAACAATAATAATTCCAAACACAGCTGCGTGAAGTTTGCAGCTGAACACCTGCCCAGGTGACCTGTGTTTGGCCTCATTACTGCAGATAAAAAGGGGATGGCTTCTGAATGTTTTTTTTGGAAATATGGATCAAAGAGGACAGGGTGATGGAGAGAGAAGAGTGGCAGGGGGGGGGGGGAGAGGAAGGAGAGGAAGACCCAGAGCTGTGGTCTCTGAAGAGATAAGGGCCACAATTATTGACCATGTGGTGAATCATGGATTCTCTTTGAGAGAGGCCGGGTTAAACATGCAGCCAAACCTGCGGCGTTCAACAGTTGCATCAATATTGAGAATTTTCTGGCAAAACAACAGGTAAGACATGCATCCCTCAACTATTGAACTACATTTTACCTTACAGTACACTATGTTTATATTTTACATCTACTGACATTTTTGAAATATATTCCTCTCTGGGTCGCCTCCTACAGGAGGGAGAGGCTGAATTTTTTCAGATGCCCAGGAAACTGCTCTCTTTGATGTGGTCATTGCAAACAATGCCATAAAACTGAGAGAAATACGGGACAGAGCGCTGGCAGACAATGTTACTTTTGCCAATGTGAACAGGGTCAGCACAACAACAATCGCCAGAGTCCTTGAAAAACAAAATAAGGATGAAGCAGCTGTAACCAGGACCATTTGAAAGAAATGGAGAATGTGTGAAAGAACTCCATTATCAATCTGTCCAGGTAAGATGTCTTTTCAATAACTAATAGGAATACATGCATAGCTATGCATAAAGTGCTGTACTAAAACTGTGGATTTACTTTATTTTAGACAGTAATGGAGATGGAGGCCAGACCAACTCCACATATAATCATCTTTGTGGATGAAGCCGGATTCAACCTGGCTAAAACACTTTGGGCAGCGGGCAACTGTGTGTGTCCCAGGCCAGAGAGTAGCAAACATTACAATGTGTGCAGCCCTCTCCAATCACGGTTTGCTTTTGTACAAACCTCTCATTGGTCCCTGCAATACAGAGAGGCTCATTTCTTTCTTGCATGACCTCTATAATCAACTTGTGCCAGTAGAGGAGAGAGGTCAAAGGGCAAGAAACACAGCATTTGTTGTTGTGTGGGATAATGTGGCGTTCCACCACTCTGCTGCAGTCACTGACTGGTTTGCTGTACATCCCAGGATGTCTGTCCTTTTCTTGCCTCCATACTCGCCCTTCCTGAACCCCATAGAAGAGTTTTTCTCCACATGGAGGTGGAAGGTTTATGACCACTTTCTCTGTCACATGACCAGCTGTCCTTGCTGGATGCCATGAATGCAGGGTGTGGAGATATTTCTCCTGAAGCCTGCCAGGGTTGGATCAGACATTCTAAAAGATTCTTCCCAAGGTGCATTGCCAGAGAGGACATAAGATGTGATGTTGACGAAAACATGTCGCCATATGCAGAAGAGAGGGAGTGAATATGTTATACATGAAGTACTGTAAATCACTATGCAAAGATATAGAAAACATGAATGTAACTGAAGCAAATTGCTGCATTGCTGATTCATTCTTGTGACAATATACAATACAATAATTGAGTACAGTCAATAAAGTGCAAAGATCTAATTCTATAATAAAAAAACTGATTTATCTGAAAAAAAAATCATTCAAACTTTAAAGATAAAATGTCTTTTATGTAATGTTCTCTGTTGGTAGTTTTTTGTAGTTCAGTGTGCTAAGAGTGACAGAGTTAGCTTCCTGAGTAAGACTTGATGCCAGTGTTGTGGATGAATGAGCTTATTTTGAGACATGTATGATGTGTTCTGTTGGCGAGAAAGAGTTTTGGAGGTGTGATGAACTGTTTAGCTGAGATGCATGTTTGTAACGCAGAATGTGTCAAGAGTTTTGAAAAAGTAGTTTCAGTATTGACCAATACTTGTTAGCAATTGAAAAAAACTGTAAGCTATCAGGACAGGCGATCTAACCACATACATGGGGCAGATGTCTTGCTCAAGGACATTTTCAGCAGATGCTTACAAAGTTGAAGATGTTAATCCTCTACTGGAAAGATGGTGTGTCTGACTGCAGGGCAACCCTGGCGTGTAAATGCGCGCACGTTGTATGTGTGTGTGTGTGTGTCTGTGTGTGTGTGTGTGTGTGTGTGTGTGGCCAACAGCTAAGATTATTGTGAATTTGTCAGCCCACAAGTCATCTGTCTGCTGTGGCTACTAGTTTGTTGACAGTGCTTTTGTGTACACATGCAAATCTGCTGGTCATTTATGTAACAGAGGGACTCACCGGCTGTCTCCTAATGAAGCTCTCATGTCTCCCATTACTGGCTGGCAGACAGTGTAATTGGGGACACAAAGCTGCCAGTTGTTTTTGGTCAGATAAGTATACTCGTACATTTGTGGAAGAGACATTTCACAGTGACTGTTCCCTTTATATTGCAAAACAAGGGGGTTCTAGACCCCCACCAATGAAAATCAAGTTTTTAACCTTGTTAACATGTCCATATGGTGGTTTTTATATTATAAAAGGCATATCATGAACAAAATAAGCAGTCAACATGACTGTATTTTCACCTTTGAACTGCACTGTTCCAAAGACAGATTCAGACAGCCAGGATTTCAGACATCACAAACCTAAGGAACAGCGTTTGCATCAGCGCAACCTCTAACGCCGCTCCAGCCAGCCTAAAGCTAACAAGCTAACAAACAGCATAAACAACTGAAAGATGCAAGCGATACTTCGTTCTGATATGTTGGGCGGTTGCTGATTTTGGTGGACAACAGGCCCCCTGTCTGAGTCTGGGTTTGACTGAGGCTCAAGCATGTGGTTGAATGTCTCGAATGTTTCCGCTACTGCTCTCTATCTTGATGACTGCTCTTTCACCGGTCTCCGAAATCTTCACCGGTCAACCTAGCGCAAGCAGCGCTGGTGGAGGTGGGGAGGAAGTGCTTCCAGTCCAGTTTGCTTTTTATGTGCAGAAACCATGTTAAACAATATATGATTCATAGCAGAGTACTTTTTCATAGCTTAAAACGTGTCTGGGGATGAACTTTGAAGGAAAAGGTGGAAAGATGGTTGTATAAGAACTTAATCTGTAAATTTCAGATGAGTGTCAGGGTTTGTCAGGGTAAGGCTAGACCCAAATGCAGCCAACACATGGGAGACGGTGCAGAAAGGTTTATTTTAACAAGAAGCTTTCACACAACACTGGTGAAGCACAGGGAAACACAGGGGAAAAACAGGTAAACACATGAACTCAAAACAGGAGACAGGAACAGGCAACATGAACAGCTCTGCAACCAACCAGACATGAACAGGCACGTGAACCGACGAGGACAAACCCAGAAATCAACAGAGACAACAGACGAACGGACCCAGACAAAGGGGAGCACAAAGACTATATAGACAAGGGAGGCAAGGGTGATTGCACACAGGTGAAACACATTAGGGCGGAGCAGACAATCACCACAAAGAAGCAGGACCAAGACAGGAAGCAAAAACACTGACACACAAGGAAACCAATTACAAAATAAAACAGGATGCGCAAAAAGTCCAAACAAAACTAACAAAAGGTTTCTGCCATAGCAAACCATGACACTGAGTCTGATGCAAACTCATGATTTACGTGGTTCCACATTTACCCAGAGACTATACAAAAATTTGTTGTGACATCTTAATATGACGTTGGAACATCGATATTTGCACAGACTCTGAGCTTGTGCAATGTCTGCTATTTATTGCAAACTTTGCATCTAAATTTGCAGTTTGTGTCAGTATGTTGGTCTCAAAACAACCTGATGGGATTTTAGCTCCAAAAAGCCTTTTGAAATCTCCAACCTTGTTGGCTTCCAATACAACATCCTGTCAGAATTTATGTTCTTGCCTCCAACATGGATGCTGTGGTGGGGTGGTTTTGGCTTTGCTAAACCCAGCTGGACATCTGCTTTACATTTATCTTTACTCCACTGCAATGACAAGAGGTCTGTGAAATAGTGTATCACATCATCACCATAATCAGGGACGGAAGAGAAGGAGGAGAGAGTATAAAACTTGGAAGGAGTATTTGAGTTGCGGAGTTGCTTTGCCATGCTTCAAATGCCTACTTCACACAGGGCTTTAAAATTGATGTAGAAAATGGATTTGTGGTCAATAAAAAAAACCCAACATTAATTATACCCCTTTATGTCTCAAGTGTGAGAGATGATCTTTTTGATCAGAACATGAGCATATCATCAGCTCTTGTTCTTCCCATGAGTTTGCACCAACAACCAACTTCTAAAAAGGCATCACTGCTGAATGACTTTATGAAACAAGATGTCATCAAACATTCAGACGCAGTGTTTCCAGTCTGTGACAAATACTCAACGTCAGCAAATCTGATAGTTTTCATGTATAAAGTTGCATCTGAACTCTATAAAACCTTGCAATCGTGATAAGTTCCTCCTAAACTGAATGATTTTTGGGGGAAATAGAATTTAATTATGAAAGAAATATCTACAGATGTCAAAAGTCAGCATGAGGTTAAAAGCCTCACCATGCGTTTTTATGGTATGTTACTGATTACAAGCTCTGTTACAACCATAGGAATAGCTACTGTCCTATGTTGTAGCAGCAACTGTTTCAGTTAAGTACATATTAATCACCAATTATACAGAACTTAGCACATAAAAAGGAAACGACTGAAAATGACTGATTCACTATGACCATATTCTCTGTTTCAGTGTTGATGCGATTAATAACGGTAGTGGGGCAAGAGGCACTGTCACCTAATTAAAAGCTGCATCAATGGCCCATTGATGAAGATTTGGGGTCAGTGAGGGGCACATGCGGAACCATGCCAACATCATGATTTGAGCCCTCTTCAGTCAACTCAAATCTGGAGGGGAGGCTTCCTGTACACTCACTGGGGATAACAAGTGGCCCATTGTGAGAGTCTGAGTGCGTGATTGTGTGTGTGTCTGTGTGTGTGTGTTTGTGTTTGTGTTTGTGATGGTGGAAGTGGAGGGTCGAGGACAACCCTGATGAGGAGACTGTGACCAGGTGTCATGTGATGGGTGGAAGCAAACACAATGGCCACTTGAAGAAGAAAGTAAACAACATTAACCCCTGTTGGTGTTCTCCTCTGCATCCAGCTCGCTGCACTGACCCCTCACCCACCCACACACAGTCACACAGCCCTACATGAGCTTTCTACAGCCATATGATGACCCACTACTCCAGACCTGCAGTGTTTATGCTTTGTTTAAATCCTCTGGAGAATGTAGGACTCCCAAAGCAGGATTACCATCGTTTAAATCTTAAAAGACTTTTCCAGAGTTTAAAAACCATGGCATGTAGGCTATTGTTTACTCATAAATCATCTCTGTACAAACATCTCTGAAACACCTTTCTTTTTAGAACTGTGTTGCAGATGGAGTATTTCTTTCATCCAGATTATAAAAAGGAGTCTATAAAGACCATTGAAATGCAGTGAGACAGTGATTCTGGGTCAGATCACCAGCAAATCATTATTTTGGAAAAACTGATGTTTACCTCTGTGACTCAAATGTAATGGTAGAGCTCAAGAAAAAACAAGCAACTTAAGAAATTAGTCCCATCGATTTGACAACACGTGCGCAACACAACCAAATGGACAAACATGCTTCAAGTAGCACAGATGATGTTTCCAAGGGAAACAAAAAAAAAAGTGTTGAATACGCTTGTTGTTCAATGCTTTGTGACTTTTGAAGTTACTGAAGTGGGATACTTATCAATGATGTTGAACAATGAATTAAAATGTAAGTTGTTTTTTTTGGTTAATTATCTCAGCCAAGGAGTCTATGTTTTCCCTCCCTGTCTGTTTGTTTGTCGGCAGGATTAAACAAAGAACTGAATCGGTTTCTGAGGGTTGGGGCACAGGCCAAGGAAGAACCCACTCAATCAAATCCGAATCATTTAATACGAATTTGAAGTTTTTTTTTCTGAAGTCTGGTGTATGTTGTTTGACATCGGCCTCGGCTGAGCTCTGCGCTCTTGTAGTTTTTAGTGTGTTAACACAGGACTGAACAACAAGCGTGTCCCAGCTGGGTTCATCACTTCTTCTTGTCCTCCTCCCTCCCCCTCTCCCACTTCCGCTGCCGTCTGTGATCTTTGCAGCTTGTTTGTGTATTCGGTTGCGCAGCACATGTTGTCAAATTGATGAAGATGTTTTCTGAATTTGCTTGTGATTTGTTGATTTGCATGTGTTTTCTTAAGTTGCAGTGTGTTGAGCTCTCTCAGCCACCGTGGTTAATCATGAGAGGCACAAACTGACTGAAGACTTACAGTGAGACATCTTATCTGGTAAGATAAAAACAATAGCATGATACACTGAAATTGTTTATTGCGAAAAAGAAAAAAAAGAAGAAGATATTTTCCATAATTCTCAAAACTGTGTGTCACTTTAGTTCTTAACTTGATGTGTCCTTTTCAGTTTTTGTCAGTCCTAGTTTGGTCTGTAACAAATAATGTTTTTTTTCTTTTTTTTTCACTCTTAAAATGTGGAAAGATGAATGATGATTCTGTTTTTCGTGTCATTTTAGCTCACCACATTGTTGTGTCTGGTTTTGTCATAATGGTTTCAGGAAAGGGATTTAGAAGTCCCATATGTAAAACAAATAAAGAAAAGTTGGATTTTATTCCAGAAGCCACAAATCCTGACGACAGTAAACATGGTGGGGATGATCTTTTTAGACTGTTTAGTGCTAGAAACACTTCCCCGCAGTATGATGATGTTGTGTTATAGATGTTTTTAACTACAACCATAAACTGAATTTAAGTGAACATTAATAACTTACAGGGAGAAGCCTGGTTGAGACAATAGTCATTTGCAGTTTACAACTTTATACTGTTATTAACCCCACTGACATCACTAAGGACCTGATATTTAAGAAACATAAAACATCATGTGGAGTTTTGTTTCAAAAACTATTTTAATTGTAATCAATACCAGCATGAGATATGACGTGGATGACACTTATACAACAAATACAAGATTTTATTTATTTACCATCGCTAGGTAACACAGATGTGAGGAGACAGTTTGTTTAAAGAAACAGACAAAACATCTGATATTTTAGAGCCATCCTTGAATTTATGAGCTATGATGTGGAAAATCAGACCCAGAGGGAAAAAAACTCAAACATGAACATGCATTTGAGGTTCTCTTCCACTGACGTGCTGATAAGCAGTTTTTTCTCAAATGTTGCTGTTCTTGAACTCTCTCAGGCAAGTGGAGCAGTTCCTATTTGCAGCTTTGGCAACAAAAGATGACACAGTCACACATATGTTTCCGAAATAGACTTTAAGTGTAAATTCATATGAATTCAGTTTAATTACAAGCAAGCCAAATAAAATGTCACCAGTAAGAATAAATTGACAAAAAGCAGTCAAAGATTAGCTAATGATTAGATAAAAGTCAATTGAACTGAATGCATCAATTATTAATATTATGTCTGGACTTGAATAATTAAAATGGATTGTAAAAAGAAATCTAATGCTTCATACTTTTTCTTTAACCTCCCATCAGTTAAAAAAAATCTCATATCTCCAAAACACTGATAAATTTACACTTCCAGGTTCTGAAACAGAATCCTAAACTTCCAGTGATGGGATCACACCAGCTCTGGCAACATGCTGACTATATTATTACAAGAATGCTCATTATTCATTGGTCAGACCTTCATTGTAATGTCAGCTACACACCTGTAAAGTTTTGTGACTGTTTCTCACACGGTTGGGACGCTATCACGGTGACAAAATCTGTCAACAGACAAATAAACACTTGCCAAAGTACTTCAAACCTCCTCTGTGGTAGTTCCAGCTACAGCTGGTGTCCCCAGGACCACACTGTGCCACAATGAAAAACACACAGACTCACGAGGTGAAGACCATACCAGCTGTGCTGCTGCACCTGGTAAAAGTACTATTAAAAACCCACTAAAACCACATTAAACCGTATAATAACCTGTGCATGGCCATGAGGCTTACAACAAAGCTCCTTCATGAAAAAGTAATATTTTGTAATTTAATGGTTTCATTGGGCAGTGACGCTATGCTTGCAATTTAAACGATAAAACAGCTGATAATTAATAATTACTGAGAATAAATAAGACTAACTGATTAAAATGCCTAAAATGCCCTGTCGGAAGGGGAATATAGTCTAAGTAAAGACAAATTGTGTTACAGGTTTTTGTCCAGTATGACTTTCCAACATGTAGCGGGAGGTTTCAGAGCCAAACCTCAGCTTTATTGCCTCAGGGGCCAATATTTATTTGCAGCGGTCTATTTGGTCTTGACAAACTGTGACAGACTGCTCAAACACTATGCATATGTACTGTTCCTAACCAATTTATCATGGGACAAAAGGCCTTAAAACAGACCAAATACATTTTACCGCAAGCAGCAAAAATGTGTTGATTAAATCTAACTGGGGTATAACCAGAATGACCCAGTTTCACTGCACATCACTGGACTCCTCCTCAATGATTTACAAGGAAGTTTTCTGTCTTAGTTGTCAGAGAAAGACTCAAACTGAGAGCTGCAAAGCGATTGTTTCTTTTGACCCCGAACAAAGAGCTTTCTGTTTGCATAATTGTTTCCAAACTCAAGTTTCTACCAAACATCCATTTGCATGTTTTGGCGTAAAACTCCTCTCCTATTGCAGATCTAGTATCTGGAGAGATACACCACACCACACCACAGCTGTGGACTCCCTGTAGCTAAAATTAAACCAACTTAGATGACATTGACTTGGATGGCTAAATCATGAAGGAAGTGAGTGAAACGTGATGAAAGATAAGTTTTTTCTTCATGAAACATCTGCAAGTCAATGACTCTATTGGTCTTTGAATTTTGTTATGGTCTTTGTGTTGGTTTACACTGAACTGGATTTGGAGAGCACAAGAGTTGCTACAAATGTTCTGTAAAGCTTTAGCTTTCAGCGCTAACCTCTCTTAAGTTTATATTCAACTCTCCAGAGAGGTCTTGTTCATTTGAGGAAAAAAAGCTTTTGTAAGTCCTGCCCCTTGCAAGATGTTAGAGCAGAAGAATGACAACTTTGTAGTGGCTGTTATGAACAGCTGCACTATAACCACAGAAGACAGTGTAACAGTTTTAATTAATTTAAAATATCACATCAAGTTATGAAGAAATGAAGATGAAGCAGGATAGAAATTATCTTTTGTACCGCAATATATTTCTAGGATTGATAATAGGGTTTTCTCTCTTCAAGCACTAGAACGTAAACACATTTTTTATATATCAGCTTTCTTTTTCATCCTTCTGACATCACCTCGGTTATTCTCTGCTGAATACATTAATACCACATATCAAACTTTCAGAGGGACTGTGTTAAAAATAAGGGAAAAACAAAAACAAATCCCCCATTTTTAAAATGGAATAATTCTGAGTCCATGTAGTCATGTTTATTTGTTCCGTGAAAAACAGTATCAATGCCAAAAGGCTTTATATGATTTGGAGAAGTGATGCGGTGATAACATTTTTAAAAGTTTAGCAAACTGAGGGGCCTTTCTCTGTGTGTGCGTCACAGCGTGGACAAAAATACACTGATGGCTCAAAATACTTTTCAATAGAATACACAGCCACTGTAGTGGACCCTGCTGCACTGTTCACAAGCATCCTGTTAGAGCAAGAAGAAACTGTGTAAGTGAGGGCTGGGATAAAGCAGCAGGGAGCTGGTGTGGGTGATAGCACATGATGTGATGCAGCGGGCAGTCTGAAGAGTGTTATTGTCTGTTTTCTGTGTGTAATGGATGACTGACTGACACATGTCTGAGTAACAGCCTGACACAGCTTGACTTCAGTCGCTCCTGAGGCTCCAAACTGCTATTAAGCTGTCTGTGAGCTGTTTGTCTGCCTCACTTACCTCCAGCCTGAACCTAACATCGATCACCTCTCAGCCTGGCCTAAAAAATGCAATCAGCATGTGGCCTTTGATGTGGGTTGAATGTTCATAGTCAAAGTGTAAGTGTCACACACACGCACACGCACGCACACACACACACACACACACACACACACACACACACAAACATGCACACACAGTATGCATGCGCTCATTAGAAACAGCGACTCTCAGGTTGTGTCTTTCATCCTGTTTCCCAGTAAATTACTTTACATGTTTTCAAAGAAAGTTTGAAATGGCAACTTAATGAAAAATCTGAGCCAGTTCACAGGAAGCATGTGATGTGACGTCACTAAAGTGCACATGGTAGAGTTATTGACATGAGTAACCTCTGACTGCTTTGTACCTAGGGATAGGAAATGCAACAGACAAGAGATCTAATGTTGGGGATTCTGCTTTCTGTGCTGTCAGCTTGGATTTATATTGTGTCCACATACCAACATAGGTTCAGGCCTCACTGGACTCTGGACACTGGCTGCTTGCTACTTCCCTCCAACATTCATCAACAGGGTGGGGGCAGCCAGGCTATGTGGCAAATCAAGTCTGGTTGCACCAAATATCAGGTTTGCGGTGGACCTTAACTGCAGGCCAGCCATGAACTGTGACAAGCATGAAGAAATGGACAATTTTCTGCAATTTTCCCCTGTCTCCTCTGTTTACATTTAGGAAAGGATGGTTTCTACATGCAAGTATCAACTAACATACCTAAGCTCACGAAAAAAGACCTGAATATTATTAATGTTTAAAGCTGCTATAATCAATATTTTTATGATAACAATTGATGACTATGCAAAAGAGATCGCACATAGTGAGGAAATCAATTGATTATTGTTTTGATTTTAAGGGCTGAAACAATTGATCTTTGTGTTCAGTCTCACAACTCTCATCAGTGTTGTTTCCAGCAGCAGCCGACTATTAAGCTATTTTCTTGAAAGAAATTTTAATTAACCCGACAGTGCGCTACCAGCCCTGCACCAGACAGGACACAGACAAAGTTAATGACTAACTGGTGAACATAGTGGAGCATTCAGCAGCCAAAGAGCCAGATATTTCCCTCAGGAGTTGGTGGAGACCAAGACAGAGCTAAAAGAAGATTGAATCAACTTTATATCAACTTTATGAGGTGATACTATGTCATTGTTTGTATTTACATCTTATTGCGCTGCCCCCACGCAGCCAAAAAAACTCAATTCATGCAGGAGACAGTGAACCACTCTTGAGATACTGTACTAAAAGGGAACTCCTTTCAATTTGCTTGTTAATTTACTACTCATGGGGAATAGTGCATAGCCAGGAACCCTTATATGATATAAGATTCAAGTAATAACACCAACACATGTGACATGACTTGTGACTATTTGGGCTAGCTGGTTGAAAAACAAGGCTGTTAATCAAGCAGAGAGCACATAATGAAAGATACTATAGAGTACAGACAGGTGACAAATTAACGTCCCTCCCCAGACGTTTTAAGCTATGTTATTATAATATAATATGATGAGCTTGTCATTGGTTCACTGCAGTTACAAGGTGGAAATACACTTTCATGGCATTGAGTGCTAATTTCTCTCATGATATCTTGTCTTGTATTACATAAAAAACACCATATGGACGTGTTAACAAGGTTAAAAACCCCTGATTTTCATCAGAGGAAGTCTTTAAAGAAAAAACCAACATAAAGTGTCTTAGTAAGGTTTTGGGCCACCGATTGAGAGGGATGAACACCATTCTTCCAAAAAATATTCCCTCATTTGTTAAGCGCTGTCTGACACGTCTCTCATAGGTGTTGAATTAGGCTGAGATCTGTTGAATGTGAAAGCCATGACATATAATTTACATAATTTGCATTCTCATCAAACCATTCAGTGATCCCTCGTCCCCTCTGTGGAGGCATCATGCATTTGCCGTTTCTCCACTCATTTATTTAGATTTTACCTTTAGTTTGTCCCCCATCTGTATAAGTGAATTAAACTTGAACCTAGTGTTGAAATGGTGATGTCACAGTGTCCTGGTATACATCTGTACATCACTGAAGCGAAGACAAAATTTTCAAGGGGTATTAAATTACTCTTTTGAAAATTCCTCTGAAGCTCTCTGGGGTCTCTGAATCACACTCTCTGGGGCCCCTCTAACAAACTGTCATATCAAGTTATACTATTAGTTTATGTTTATCCATTACATCAGTAGAACAGCTGACCTACAGATGTCAGACTAATTACAGGAGAAACCTGAAAAATGAGTGGAGAAACAAGTTGACAATGCTCCCATCCACAGGTCACAAGGGGTTGTGAATCATACGCTATGGCCTTCACAGTCACCAGATCTCAACCCAAGTGAACACCTATGGGAAATTTTGAACTGATGTGTTAGACAACGTTCTCCACCACCATCATCAAAACACCAAATGAGGGAATATCTTTTTTGGAAGAATGGTGTTCATCCCTCCAGTAGAGTTCAGAGCCTTGTAGAATCAATGCCAAGCAGCATTCAAGCTGTTCAGGCGGCTCATGGTGCCCCAACACTGAGACACCTTTTTGTATCACTATGGGAAATATATCATTTCGGGCTTGACTCATGCTAGAAGACTAAACGTCAGGATATCTTTGCCCATGCTATTTTAACGTTGTTCGAATCCCATGGGAATCACAGTACAAATCCTGTTGTATTGTGATTCCCATGTATAAAGAAAAAATGAATTACCAAAGACAAAACTTTTGAAAAGAAAAAACACTTAAGAAACAGCAAAACTCAAGCACAGAAGAAAGGAATACAGTTATATCAGCAATTTTTCCTAAAATGCAATGGGGTGCACTGTTTTTCATAACCTCTTTAGAAACTAGGAATTTAGCAGGGCCTCTCGTTTACTTCCTGTATGGTGAGTATCTCTGCTGCGAGGAACATCCCATCTCTAAGATGGTCCTGCTTTGCAGACTGAAACAAACATCTTTTTGTGCAAATGGAGGAGGGAGACGATCATGTGCTTGATATTATCTGTTTATGAAGTGGTCATACAGTGGCCTTCTATGTTCAAACCAGCGTCGGCCTCAACAGTTTGGTCTGTCAGTGTTGTTTTGTGTTTCTAATTAATCTCAAAGTTAAATTTATGTATGAAAGCAGTGGCTTTATATCAGAATGAGGATGTGCTCTTACTCTATTCTGAAAATAGCACGTTTTATACCTTCAGTTAAAACATTTAGACAGTTTTATGACTTATACATTTAGCACACACTCAATTGGTAAACGTGTACTACAACTTCTAAGAATGAAAACAGCAACTCATTTTTTTTCTCATCTCAAAGAAACAGCGATCATAGAGTAGACTTAGTGGTCAGTGTTGATTTAAATGGTGGAGTATCAATACGTGTGCTGGTGGGACACCTAGTGGACAAAGTGTGTAACTCTTTTGGATTTCCATTACAGTGAGGCGTACATGTGATCATAGTGAACTGGGACATTTGATGATTTATTATGGTTATTATACACAACATGACATATGGTTTGCATACACTATAAATACAGCATCTTATTATTTTTTTTGCATACAGTAAGTCGAGAAGATTGTTACCAAATGCTGGCTGCAGCTTCATATTCATGCTGCAGATCAATCTTCACAACTCAAGAAAGTAAATCAGCATAATTCTTGAATGAGTCCTTTACATTCCTCACTGTTGATGTTTTAAATCTCAAAACAGATTAAGGTGCATAAAAGGTAAAATAAAAAATAAAAAAATTGCAAATTGAGAATTAAAACGTAAAAGTTACACAGAAATAATAAAAAATCAGACACATTCAAATCCCAATTGGGTAATTAAAATTAACTATAATAATTATATGATAAGTAATTTTATGGCGCATGTGAAATTATAATAACTATAATAAAATTTTGACAAATAATGATGGAAAAATGGGTATGGCCATTACAACATCAACATTGCCACAAAAAATGATAAAAATAAGAGTAATAAAAGAAGTAGTAGAATAATAATGAAGAAAAGGTCTAAGATGTCAGTTTAAGGCAGAGTTTAGTCCTCAGTAAACATCAAGGTTGTGTGATATATAAGACTCAAGCATCTTGATCTGGATAAAAAGAAATATTACATCATAATCTTCAATACATTCACACATTGATACACCGCATATTTATACTGAGATTTGTCAGGTTGAGTAACTCTTGTGACACAATACGGTACTGGTCATTGTCATAATAATAATACAGATCAACATCACTGAAATATTGGACACTCTTTGCTCTTCCCCCTGAGACTGTAACTCACATTTTTTAAATACTTGTGACTTCATCAGTCAACCAGCCCTCCTTTCTTAAAACGGCCTTTCACATCTCTCAACTCTGTCCCTGACTATTAATGAGGGAACACGTCATCCTGAGCTCTTTAACTTGTCCTAAGCTGCTTGTTTGAAGAACTCCTGTCTTTTGTGAATTAACTGGCTTGGTGGTTTTCTCCAGACTCTAAGGCTGCGACGGGCTTCGGCCTGGTTGTGCGGTGCAGGTTGCTTCCTGTCGTCGACTTGCGCAGCGAGGACAAACGGTTGCGGAAACCCTCTCCAGAGAAAAAATAAAGCATTGGATCAAAGCACGAGTTGGCAGCAGCCAGGCTCAGCGTCACCACGACCGACTTCTGCATGGCAACCTTCTCTGAGCAGGTGGTGTCAGTCCGGGACAGGAAGTTCAGGTGGACTGTGCGCTGTATGTGGTAGGGCATGAAGCTGATGAGGAAGGTCAGTAAGACGATGACAATCATTCGGATGGCTCTGAGGCCTGCGCCCCGCTGGCGTCGAGCAGCATGGGTGCGAGACAGTAGGGTGCGGACTATGCCGGCATAGCAAAGCAGGATTACAAGGAACGGCAGGACAAAGCCTGTCACCAGAGACAGATAGTTCAGCACGACTAGTTTCTGCAAACCTTTGCCTTGACTTGGAGGCTCAAAGCACTTGGTTTTATTTGTGATGGAGTCAAAATGTTCACCAGCCATGAGGAAGGGAGAGGATGAGAGACAGATAAACACCCAGATGCCAACACACACCAGGCGAGCACGGGTCTCTGTGACCAGCCGCAGATTCTGCACCGGGAAGACAATGGCCAAGAAACGTGTGATAGACATGGCAGCCATGAAGTATATACTGCAGTAGAGGTTTACATAGAGAGTGTAGGAGCTGATGCGACAGAGGAAATCCCCATGGTTCCACTGTCCCTTGTTGACATAGTAGAGAACCCGCAGTGGCAGTGTCATAACACACAGCAGATCAGACACAGCCAGGTTCAACATGTAGACATGAAAAGGTGAGCTCTGACGGTATGTTTTGATCAGTACCACCAGGGCGAAGCCGTTCCCAACTAGTCCGAACACGGTGATGAGGGAGTAGGATGTGGAGTAAACCTGGTTACGGAAGTCATCTATGGACGGACAGACAGGAGTCGAGTTGCTCTCTACGCCGTGTGTAAGATTCAATTGCCCCATTTGTGGCTGCTGAGACAGAGAGAAATAACATGATTATGTGTGCAAAACAGAAATGTCATGATGAAGTATACGTGCAGGAAAAAACACAGAACAGTGATGACTGTAATGTGGGAGATTGTTTTAGAGATAAGCTCTTTTTTTCTGCTGTATTTTGCAGACCCTGGAAGGAAATTGAGAAAGCAGATAAGCATTTTAGACATTTTTATTCTATCACGTGACAAAAGTTCTTAGCTTCAAAAAACAGGTGAATTTTTCATTTCAGTTGCTGTTGTACAGGACAATTCCTCTATAATTTCCAGATGTGTTACATTATTTTTAATTCTACTAAAGCAGACCAGAGCAGACCAGAGCAAAATATTGGCACATCGGTCATAGATAAGTGACTCACATACTGGCAGCCTCAACTGAAGGTAATTTCCATTAATCAGCATTAATAATAGAAAATGCATACATTGAATCAGAATCTGCTGCACTTTACTGTAAACTTGTTTATCTGTGTAACTAATGCACTTTGTATTGAAAAGTTTTTGTACCGAGTTGTCGCTCATTAAATCATCTTTTGAGTGAGAGAGATATATGAAGCACGCTCCATCAAACTGTTTACACTGCTCAAACACTGGATCGCAACATATTACATCCTAGTTACATGCTGTTTCTTCAGTTCTCTGTGATTTCTCCTTATCTAAAGTAAGAACACCTCTGATTCCTTCCTCTGTTTTTCCTTACCTTCCTTCCTTTACCGCTGAATTCCTGTCTGTAGAGCGTCTCTCCTGGTGTGCACAAAAGCAGCGCTGCCTCAGACTGTGTCTCCTCCACGGCTCTGTCTTGTCTGCCAGATGTTGCAGCAATAGTGGGAGGACGCTGCAGCAGGTGGCTGCCTCTTCATAATGCATGGCCTTTTGGAGGCTTTTCAAAGTAGGACTGGTCTTTCACTTTCACTGTGCGGCACAACAGTGTCAAAGCCAGTGACATCATTAACAGTGTAGCCACACAATTGTGATAAATGAAAGAGGGGAAAAAAGAGATGTGCATCAACAGTTAAAGTTCTGCTCTTGTTATGTGGTTGCTGTTGTTCATCCTATTTCTTTACTACATTTTCCTGAATTCAACTCAGTCATTCTTTTGCAGGCGCATACAGACTTGTCTCTGTCTGTCTTTATCTGCAACTTTATCCACAAGATCAAGTGACAAACTCCTTTCCTTAAAAAGATAAAGATGATACATCTTTATTTATTTCAGCTGCTTCTATTTGCTTGGCTGACCGGTTTTCTCTAGCAGTATTTGTATACTGGAATTCAAGAAGTAGTTAAACAATCTTGTACCTTTCGACATGTTTATATTGAGAGACCCTTAAAATAATTGATGTCTAGACAGTTGAGGTCTGCAGAACCAAGCCGCATTGCTAGTTCCTTTAATGTTCCTGTCAGGCAATCTGTTGAGTTTGGTGTAGCTGCTCTGTTCAGGGCAAGTCAATAAAGAGCTGTGTAACCTGAGCTCAGATGGTGTGAGGAGATAAAACAAAGAGATATGAAGATGCTCGGGTCAACAAACACAATCCCTCCTGACTGATGATGGAGGGATTTTTGATTTTTTTTTTTTCGTAGCATTTCCGTCTGCTAATGGGTGTGGTTTACAGTTAGTAAATGAGTGCGGATGCTGCAGTGGAAATGGGCAAACTAATTTTCACAGTTGAAAGGCCTTTGTGGTGGAAGGGCAGGATAATTCATCTATAACTCATTTAATGGGCAGCTGGCAAAGGCAAACATTCAACCCCATTTGCACTCAGGAGGCATCTGTATCAGCTCCACAGACCCTATGTGATCAAAGAATTATTACTCTGTTAGCTTGATTGTGCATTAAGTCCACTGAAAAGACTAACTGCTGGGGCAGAAAGCTGTGATAAGTGTTTTTACACTTTTTATAGATGCTGATAGTGCATTTGTAATTTCTAAGTAATCCAATTTTAAGATCCCTGAAGTTGCCTGCTTTTATCTCTGTCCATATGTGGTACATTTATTGTATGTAACAGGCACTTAATAGTACATCAGACATGCCAGGGAAAGGCATACATCAAGTCAATCAGCACTTAAAACAAATTCCACATAAGTGGCAGCAAATCCAAATAGTTGACAGATTATAGCCAAAAGTTTCTACCTGTCGACATCTATTGCAGTGATCTGTAAAAATCAAATAAGGGGCCTTGGAACTCGAGATGCTTGATAAACCAAGTGCATTGTTTTTATTTGTAAGTGGATTTATTGGGAATTTTACAGTAAGTGACTAAATTGTTCTGTGTGCTTATTCTACTTTTGTTCCAGGTCATTTGTTACTGTTTAGAAAAGGGATTAAGTGATATTTATTTGACTCATGTAGCTGAAGGTTTTTTTGTGTGTAAAAAAGATAATTGCTCTGTTCCATTGTGGCTTGGCAGTTAGCGAGCACGTACAATAACAAACGCGCTGCCACACCTACATGATGTGAAATGTTGCCAGTATTCATATTATTACTTACCTGGCATGAGTGTAACAAGTCAAATATCTGCTGTCAGGAAGATCTGTTTGCAGTGTTTGTTTGTGAGGGATCATGCCCTCGTTGTTGCATTGACACTCCTCAAAGACTACGAGGTGGCCATGTGTACTGGAAGAGGCATATGCCGTTGAACGTCATCATTGAATGCTTCTGCAAAACCCCAGATTCCATTCAGTGACAGTCTGGCTTTCTGAAATATCTGCACATGTCAACTATTCTATTGTTAAGGTTAGAGAAGGACTATGGTTATTGCAAACTATGGTTAAAGAAAAGGTAAACAATGGCAGATCTGTGATGAGATTCTCACATCTTTAACTTCTGCCTCTCTAAATAAAGGGCACACTACGCCTTGCATTGGCACTGAAAGTTGGAGCTGGATATAAATCATGAGGTGCAGAACTGGCCTGTGTGAATGTAATTCCTACAGGTATGCATCTGCTGGCCAACAGCAGAAACTTGCACTGACAAGGAACTTTTCAAAGTTGAAAGAAAAGAGGACATATGAGAAAAACAAGGGAACATGGATTGTGTGAAACCACCCACTGTGGTAAGAGACATGTTACAGTGTGATGTTGTCAATGCTGCTTCAAAAGCTCCTGAGGAGGAGGCCGTGGTGGATAACAAGTGTGTGACACCCGAGAGTTGAGACTGAGGTTTGCATGCTGCAGTCTCTCCTAGTAACAATCAATGCTGGTTTCTTCTAATCACAAACTTTATCTGAACTTGATCATGTCCAGTATTGTTCTCTAACTTTTACCAAGTAGTTTTAGTTTAGTTGCGTCATCTTAATTTAAACTTGGATGCAGCAGAAACAAGCTGTTAATACAACATTGATATATAATCACTTTTTAAGTTAATCTGGCAAACTTGTTAGTAGTTGCCTCTTAACTCATCCAGCAAATACAGAGCAACATTGTCTTTGTCAGGTGGAAACAAGTAACAGATGAACACTCTCCTTTTAGCTCTGTTTTTGGTCCCTACCAACTTCAGAGGGAAACCTCCACGCCCCTGAGTTAAATGCTCCACTATGGTAGGTTGTTCTTTTTTTTTTTTTAGCAGCAGCTCTCTGTGGATTTCAAATGACCCTTTTCACATCACACATAGTCATATGAGCTGTTGTTAATATAAAGAATATTGATTAGAGCAGCTGTAATGTTATAGAGAAATACTTGACGTTTGAAACTGTGTTTTCCGGACCACATGTTTAACATATTTTAACCATAGAGGAGGCAGATGAGAAAGCACTGATTTGAGCATTTTGGAAAGTCCTGACAAACCCCCTATGTTGTTCTTTCAGTATGAGCACTTGTTAATTTCTGTTTACTGGACACAGACACTCTGCATATTTGAACTGGGCCCAGCTGCTCTTCTGTGTCCCCCAGCAGCACCAGTCCTTTCATGGTAGTGAGAGCAGCTGTTTCTCTCCCCCCTGAGTTAACACACATCAACAATCACTGTGGAATTAGTATAATTTTTTGTTCCTTTTTTTTTTAGCCTGCCGTAATTTACTTGCCTTGTACTCTACTTGTCTAATAATTTACTTTAAATTCATCATGATTGAACAGATGGATTTGTGGAGCTGAGATTAAAGAAAAGCAGGGCTATTATAGTCAAACACTGTTAATACCTGGGTGGTCCACTAACAAAGAGATCTGTTGTGATTTAAATCTTCCTTTTTGTTTCTCTGACAGAGCTGGTAATATCCTGCAGACTAGGATGTTTATTTAGGTCAGGTTATCTTTGAAGCTCACCATTCACCTCAGCAACTTGGTGGATTGTTAAAGTAGAGCTCAGAGATAGGGCAACCATTACAGAACAAAGGCGGGGAACAAACAGCTTACAAAGAACTTATACAACTGTTGTGGTTTCCTAGCCGCTGTGTGCAAGTGTACAGAGTGTCTGTCAGCTGATGTAAAGATTGTCATATGTCCTGTGTGCTTCAGCTCATATGCGCATATGTAAAACATTATAAAAGGACTTTTTTTTGTTCATTTTACAAAAACATTTTACATAACATGGTAAATTATTAAAACAGCAGCATCTTTGTACATAGAAAGATACAATATAATCTGATGATCCTTTATATGATTCCTTTGTACGGGGTGCCAGTCACACATTCATACTTCCATTCAGGGCTTGTTTAGATAAACTCCCACACCTATCCAGCACAGATGAAACCAAAATAGTTGAGTGTGTGCATGCACACACACGTAAATCTATTTGACAGAATACAAGAAGGGAAATAGGAGAAATTAAGTTCTGAATGAATCTCTCCTGAGAGTTCATCTTAAGGAAGCTGCTCCATACTGTTTCTCTAATGGTGTGCACTCTCAGTGAAGTGCACACCACTTCATGAGGGCTTTTAAGTTATGAAGGCAGCAAACAAAAGATGATTAGTCTTTGCATCACACACACACACACACACACACACACACACACACACACACACACACACACACACACACACACACACACACACACAGAGCTTTCATTTTTATTTAAATTTATGTTTAAGTCCAACTTAGTCCCTAGATAAGATGGAGACTTCAGCAGGAAAAAGTTTACGCTGTGCTGTGTTCTTGCATATTATCCAACATGACTATGGCCTCTCATGAATGCAACACTACACACTTTGTAAATGTGAGTCCATAGTGTCTCATGACCGGACATTATCCAGTTGGAGTTGGCAAAGAAGCTCGCACACAAATAGTCACATGTTGTGTGACACACCCTTACACACGCCTTGCCTGTTAAACACCATCACGTGTGTTATGTGCACCAAGCTCAAAGTGAAACCATCTATTCCCAGTCAACCATCACAGAAGTGAGTAACATTTTATAATACAGCCCAGTGTAATTTCACTGGTTCACATACTGGTTCCTACTGGAACTTAAATGTAGATTCAGTGGAAGAAAACAATTGGACATTTTAAAAGAAAAAAGAAATAAATGTATATTTTTTTATAAATTCTGGGTACCTACCAGGTACAGTGCTGGGTAACAACTGTTCTACTGTACCAGCATTTATTTCGATGGTATCTGATTCAACAAAAATTACCATGTAAATAGCAGACTTGGAAAAAAAGTGTCACAACTGCAGCAACTAGTGCATTAAGCAATGTAAGTCATAATGCCAGAGTGAGCTGAGTGATTAGTCAGGTCAGAGGAGCGTCAAATCATTTAGCAGCGGTTACTAAGTCAATGGGGTCACACCCTAGTTGTTGTGGAGACGGTTGTGCCTCAACCTGTCTGCCCTAAAACAACATCCAAAATACTGTCATCAGGTGTGGGTTGTCATCGACGCTGAATCAGGGAGATAAGTCATTCAACACACGAAAACAAGTTGCAACAATATTTCTCACACACTTTCTGGGTTTATATGCAGTCATTCAGTTACAGGAGCCTGTTGTAATTCAATATTAGTTGGCATGAAAGGTTCTTCAAGAGCATCTTGACAGCGATCTTGGCAGCTCGCTCCCTGGCACCAACTCTTCCACCCGGTATTCCTCTCTGGCTCTTTGTTGCATGGAAAAACACGCAGGTTTACACAGATGTCAGTAATGCATGGAAACCCCTCAGGCTCAGATTCTCCAGCAACATGAGCCAGATGCAGTCTGGCTCACCTCCAGACGAGACATGATGACATTTGTGGACTGAGCCAGTCGACGTGAAGCAACCAGCGCTGATAAAGAGGAAAGAGTAGAGACTCCTCACACGCTTTTGCTTCAGCCCTGTGGCAGCCAGGGTGGGATGAGTCGCTAGCATGGGAACTAAAAGCTATCAGGCCACATCCAGGTGAAACGGGACAATGACTTTCAATCTCAATTCCCTGCCAATACACAGGTGAGTCCCACACAAACAGGATTCAGTTCTCTGTTCTCAGATACATGTATTTAATGATCAGCTGAGTCAGCTGTTGATTTTTGGATATGAAGATTCCCTTTAGATACTTACTTTCCTTAATGGCTATTAGTGGCTCTGTTATCCTTAAATGAAATGAATGCTACACCAATACTATTTCAGTCCAACTCAATAAAGATAAGGCCAGGTGAGTTTCACCCTCAGCCGTGTTAAATGGTGCCTGTAAAACTGAAGTATGTATTGATGTCTTGTTTGCTTTCCTGGGCCTCTGACTGTTTGGATAAGACAAGAGCATAGTCATAAAAAAAAGGAGAAGTATTTACACCTTTGAAGCAGAGCGACATACTGAGTGTCAAAGTAAGGTGTGTGTGTGTGTGTGTGTGTGAGACATTGATCTAACCTCCAAGTGTTACACTCTGCAGATCACACCAACTTTTAAAGTCCGTCTGGGAGATATGCTCTTGGTGCTGGCTTGGCTCAGTCACAGGAGGAGTGCTGTTGGCCTCCAGAAGATGGCTGTGCCGGTTCTTACTGCTAAAGCTGGTGATGGTGCTGCTGCTCCCCCATGGAGCAGGCATCCCCCTGCTGGTGGGCTGTATGTTGAGCCTGCGAGCGCTGCTGCTGCTCCGCTCCCCTCACATCTCCACCAAGCCCTCCACTGTATTCCTGGGCCAGCTGGCTCTCTCCGACAGTCTGGTTCTGCTGCAGTGGGTGCTGCGGCTGGGAGCGACGCTGTCCTGGTGGATGGAGGAGGTGGGCTGTGAGGTTGAGATGGGCCTCATGAAGAAGGGGGAATCGGTTTGGTGGAGGGAGACTGTGAGCGTGCTCTGTCAGCAGCTGCTTGATGCTCACCACCTGGCCTCTCTGCTCCTGCTGGGGCTGCTGGGGCTGGAGGCTACGCTGGTGTCACGTTGGCCCCAGCAGACTCGAAACTTCAGGACCTCTCACTGGGCTCAGCTCACCTGCAGCCTGGTCTGGATACTTGTGCTGCTAGACCTCCTGCTATCACTACACTCAAAGATTTTACATAACTCCAGACCTCAGACTAACTCCTCAAAACTCCACGACTCTCAAACTTCATATGGGGGTTTGGGCCCCCCTCCCCCCCTTCCTGTTTTCTCCCCCTGCCTGAGGAGGATATTATGGCTGGTGAATTTATGGCTGCAATATGCTGTGTTACAATGTAAAGCACGGAGGAGAAAGAGCTCTTTAGATTAAAAGTAGTGGCTGAAAAAACAAATACACCTGTCAATTCTTTGCCCTTTTTAATATATTTTATTTATATAATAAAACTACATTGAATGTGTCTGGTGATTATTATGAGTCTCTGGATTTATATGTGCTTTACATTGAGACTATGTAACTTTAGCTGAAAAGCAGCCCCTGTGTCTGTGAGCCTGCATCACATCACACAGGCTCACAGACACATGGTTTGGACTTTAAGAAAGAGTCCAATACAGGAAATGTGTCCCCGGTTTGAGAATGTGTAACATAAAAACCTGAATATAAAAAGCAGTAACAATAGTACAAACTTGTAGAATAATAAATGTTGTTGTGAAATGTGACTTTATGTGGGATTTTCAAGCAAACGTTTACTCAGTTTATTTACATTTGTGATGCTTGAGAAGTGAGCTGATCTCACATTTAACAGTGACAGGATATTATCTGTTTCATACTGTAAACTCACACTGTCCTCTGTTTGAGATGGCAGAGAGCCCAGGAGAAGATGTTAAAGTAAAATACAACTCTCATGAACAGATGTTAGATGAATGACACTGCACACGACAACATCTTACCTCAACATCATCTATCTCAAATGAATGTTGCCCCTCACAATCTCTCATGGGTGTTTGAAAATGTGTTCTGTTTGCATGTCATGTATTTCCTGCTCACCAATAGTTGATAAATGTCCCTGTTTACATTTTTTTCCCCCCCAGCGTATTATTTCTACAGCAAACCTGATGCAGAGCATAAAACATCATAAAACAAGTGTGACAGTTCAGTGGCAAGATTTTTTTTTTGCTAATACGGCTGTAGCCACACACATACATCACAGAGAGAGAGCGAGAGGGTGGAAAAGCATTTTCTGCACGTACAAGTGTGACCTGGGTCAAGCTGATAAGACGGATGCTACAAACATGTGGCTTAGAGGCTTGAAGGCTGTACCCAGGCACACTGTGGCTTCAGCTCACATATCAGCCCATTCAATCATCCGTGCACAAATTTGTCTCTGTTTCTATGAAAGATCATAGATGTACATCCTCTGAGTAAACTGGCTGCATTTGAGATGTCTGGAGGAAATCTTGGGCATAACACCACACACACACACACACACACACACACACACACACCCACCACAGTCACTGCTATATGCTTTGATGCAAAGAACAATTTAATAGAAAAACTCTGAATATAAAGTTACTGTAGACCGAATACAAATTCATGATTTTATTGTTGTAGTATGATCTTTGTCCAGCAGAGAGAAGCACAGAGCTACTGAGTCAGAGTCTGAGGAGGATGGAGGAACCCAGCTCTTACACCAAACTAATTTGTATGGCTGCTTCAGTGTGTGTGTTTGTGTGAGTGTGTGTGTTTGTGTTTGTGTTTGTGTGTGTGGTGTGGTGTGTGTGTGTGTGTTGTGTGTGGTGGTGTGTGTGTTTGTGTGGTGTGTTGTGTGTGTGTGTGGTGTGTGTGTGTGTGTGTGTGTGTGTGTGTGTGTTTTGTGTGTGTGTGTGTGTGTGTGTGTGTGCAGCTGCAACTTTAAGGGTTCCTGGAACTAATTGATTAAAACCAAGAAACAACAGGGTGCAGAGGAGTGAAGAACACTGGTGGCCGTCTCCTTCCCATGATGCTCTCTGTTTGGCAGCGGTAGCCCCTGCACAGTCTACTTTGGCTCTGGAGCTGTCACTCACTTGCATAAACAAATGTGGGAGGTCAGCCTTTTAAAAATAATGATGGATCCTGTTTACCCTCTTCAACAAGTCGAGGTTCATCTGTGCACTGAGCAGAGCAGCACCGAGCAGTGTGATTATTATTTACAAACGGTGCAGACATGTGAGGGGACCTCCAGAGTCGACAGATCTGTGTCAAACATGAACACATATTTTACACAAAGATAGCACAAAATTAACACAATTACATTGCTGGCCATAGAGTGAATCAATGCAGCCCAATATTTGGCTAATCATTAACGTACTGTACATTATGACCTCTTGCCTCTTGATATGTAGCTCAACAGCGCCCCCCTTCTGTACTGTGAGATTCACCATTTGCCTGGGAATTGTAAACATTCTTGTTTACAGATGGTGGGTGAAGCATAAACAACATCCTAATCTGTTTACTTGTTATCACTTTTACATACTGCATTTTTTCGTACTAATGTAGGAGTTTTCCATAGCAGACATTTTGACTTGTCAGCTTCCAGTGTCCCATTAAGTGTAACAATGAGACATCATGTACTGAGAAATGATTACATCAGTTTGAAGATTTTCACTAACTACTGGGAATACACTCACATCCGCCCGAATGGCTTTCATCCTGAGGCAATGATTTTAGTTGAATGAGGTATATTGCCTCTACATGTAATGGTTTTACATTGTTTTGCTGGCATTGTGCAATATACAACAAGACTTCAGTCTCCAGTTGTGCTATAGCAGCTCTACGAGTCACGCTCATGCAGATGTTAAGCAGGTATATTGTTTACAATGTTCACCATCTTAGTTTAGCATGTTACCTGATGCTAATCACTTCAGGCCGATGAGAGTGTCATTCGTTTTTCAGGTATTTGGTCATAAATCTAAGTAGTGGGTTAACAGAATTTTTGATCTGATGATGTTTGATGAAAAGTCAGGATCAACGATGTCAGTAGGATTAATTGCCTGGAAACCAGGAATGTGTGTATCACATTTCATGACCATCCATCCAGCAGTTGTTGAGATATTTCAGTCCGGTGTGGTAGACCGACTTATAAACTGTCATTTCCATTCCTTGTTGAAATTCTAATGTTTTTGATTTCTTTGACAGCA
This sequence comes from Seriola dumerili, assembly GCF_002260705.1. Lineage (NCBI taxonomy): Eukaryota > Metazoa > Chordata > Actinopteri > Carangiformes > Carangidae > Seriola > Seriola dumerili. The sequence goes on along the minus strand of NW_019174416.1, from coordinate 4,800,896 downwards.
AGGCAATAACCTTTGTGTTTTTTCTGTCTACTTTTAGGTACAAAAAATAAAAAGTAAAAAAATAATGTTCTATCTCTCCAGCAGAATTGTATTCTTTGCAGCTTGAAACAGTCTTTGGATTCTTGTGTTGGAAAATTAATTTGTAACACCTCATTTTATGGGGCTGTAATTTCCAAATAATTTTTTCAGAAAGCTACCTGGAAATAGCTAGTAGTCTTACCTATAGAGAAAACAGAGGCAAAGTTCATAGACAGTAAATGTAAATAACTCAATAGAGACTTTCACCTTTGTGTCATGGGGGAGTTTGGGGGCACTTTGACTTATGAGCTCAGTATTTAGATCCTTTATCTGCCTTATGATGCCAATGAAGCACATTAGAATTGAACTAAATGCAATTATCCCCTTCTGTCATGCCAATTCTCCCCCAAAGAAGACCTTGTTTGGAAAAGAACTGATTATATCTTTGACAGCTGACTGTTTACTGTATGCACCACGAGTCAAGGTACATCAGCCCATTATATCACAAACAGCCAGCCCTGTCTGCACAGGCTGGGGTCAGTCTGGTCAGCCTGTCTGCCTCGCCTCTCAGTCTGCAGAACGAACGCTCACCCATGGCTGCTCATGCTGCACCTATCAGTGCGGTGGGGTAAACAGCCACTGCTCAATCTCAGGCTGTGTCTGCAGTCTCCCTCTGTGGCCTCAGCCACAGCCAGCAGCATTGATCCGGGCTCTGCTCAGCTGCGGAAGAGCTGGTCTATAATCAGGTCAGAGCTAAACGCTGGCTCACAGGGGCTAAGGTCAGCTCCACACATACACACATACGCACTTAGGAGACCCCACTGCTGTCATGTTAATATCAGTCCATGAAGCCTGTAAAGCCCAAGACTCCAGTGTTGCACTGCCTTGCTGCTTTTGTCCAGATCTGTTGTCAGGACAGAGGTATGTATGGCACGACGGGGCTGCCCCTAAACCCTCCTGGAGCCAGTGAATGAGAGGATGGACGGAGGCAAAGGGAGGAAAGCAAAGGAAATACACTCATCATCGCATTAAAGGAGAGCAGGACAGAGGGGTCGAATAAGAGAGTTGGGAGAGGGAGTGGAGGGGGGTGATGGTGCAGTAATGGGGTCTTTGTTCTGGTTGGTGTGACTCACAAAGCCTTGGCCGCAGCAGCACAGCTTAGTTACCGTTACCAAACACAGAGAATAAGGAGGGAGGAGAGTGTGTGTGTGTGTGTGTGTGTGTGTGTGTGTGTGTGTGTGTGTGAGGACTGGGGGATTTCTGCAGCCCAATAAAACCTTACATGTCTTACGGTTCATCCAGTGCTTGCTTGGACAGTCACTACAGACAGACAGCCGTCATTACAGTCAGGCTCGGTGTTGAAGACGTTACACAAACTAACTTTATAAGCAACTGATAATTGGTTGCCCAATATTTTGCAGTACATCACCTTTGATTGCACAGGAGGTTTTTGGGAAAAGACTTGATGAACTCATAATAAGTTTGTACTTGTTTGTACAAAAACATCTGTTACTCATAGCGTATGTCTGAAAACTTGTGAATCATATGGTTGAGGCAGAATGATGGTTTTTAAATTAACTTAACTTAAAGAAATGACATAAAATTATTGCCATAATTATGTGAAGATGATACAGTTCTTAAAACATTACAAAAAAAGTCTGGTATATTTGGGAAATATGTGCTTTTTGTTGGGTATTGTGAGAAATTCCTTGTTAAACAGTGTTTTTAGCCATGCTAGCAGCAACATGCTAATGATGGCAATGCTGGCAACCAATTTTCTTCAGACTGAAATAACTGGTTAACTATTGGATGAATTTCCACGGCACGTTGTACAGATATTCATGTTCAAAGTCGCATTAAAACACACACTGATTCCAATGAAAGTATGAAAACTGCGACATTTTCTCATTTTAGCATATAATATGAACTCTCATGAGAATACATTCATCCAAATATAGTTTTTTACTCCCTACTCTCTAATGACATTGCCCTGACAATGATCTAGTGTGTCATTGCAGCTGAAAATATGTCTCCACCAAATAAACCTCACAGTATGTAACTACTGCTGCTGGAGCTGTCTCAATCAAAACAATTACAAAAGAGGACGTTTGGTGATGTCGTGACGTGTGGGATCATGGGAGTTGTTGTCTTCACCATCATTGCCGTCAGTTTCTCCGGATTTGGATTCCTTCAGTGTCAGTTGTTCAGGAGGTTTTCACCAGGAGCCAAATTATCCACAGAGGTCTCCTCTTCTCCAAATCAAACAGACCACATGATCATAACCTGTAAAACACTGAATAAAGTAGTTTCACATTTCACCATTGACAGGCGACCAAATGAAATGGACTGTTACAGTGATTCAAATCAAGGATTTCTCTAGGTTAGAAAAACGCTGGAAACATTTGAGATAATGTAAGTGAGTACACGACTCAAAAAAGTATTTAACATAGCTCTAGAATATCTTTTGGACAGTTTGATGTGGAAAAGTGACATGATACTACTTTAACAGGAGACTCTTTACGAAGCAAATGAAGTAATGCTATGTTAAAGATGACTAAGTGAAGGAAAACACTGGAATCATGTTATGAAACGTCATTTAAGGAAACATGTTTCTTATCACACAGTGTGACTCATTCTATTTAAACGCTTCAACACCAACAATCAAGAGGTTAAAGACATCTGGCTGTGTGTAATGTATTGCTTGTGTGCATGTTGAAGGTGTGTGTGTGTCATGTGTGCATGCATGTGTGTGTCTGAGTTCAGCGTATGGAGTAAGCAGGATGTCCTGTCCTCCCTGCTGCTATTGTGGAGTGGTCAGCCTGCCAGACGCTACCCCCAAAGACCACTTCCCCTCTTTCAAGTGCCTCTCTCACTGTCGCTCACACACACACACACACACACCCACACACACACAGCCCCATGCCAGCCTGAACACAATGGGAACCTGCCCAACACCGCCCTGTCACCTTGCTAAAAATAACTCTTTTGGTGGCCTCACACATGAAGATTGTATTGTAACAATGGTGTGGCAGGACTTTGATCAGCCAAAATAGCACCATGTTATTCTGAGGTATCATAATGACAGTTAACAGTCTATTTGGCTGGTGTGAAATTGGCACAGACCCTGAAGATGTCACCCGCCCATTATGAACTATAATTATAGTTTCTTTTTATATGGGGTTTTTTTGCACTGCAGGTTATATTTACAGTTTGGGAGCAGTAGGTCGGACGCCAGTCACTTGTTAGTCTCATGTCAGTCACTCACTTTGGGAAACTTATTCTTTGGTTACTGGACATTAGCACTTAATGTCAGGTTAATAAAATGTTAAATAAAATTTATTTAATATAATCATATGTCTATTTGTAATATGTGGTTAAAGAATATGAAGGATGTTTCCTTCATTAAACAAGTGACAGAAATATTTTGTGAACATGTTGATTGTTGTTTTCAGCAGCTACAATAAATAAAGTCTAAAGTCTATTCTTTTATAATTTCACACTATTATTTTCCACTGACAGTGGTGGAAGAAATATACAGATCCCTTAATTAAATAATGTAAGTGATACCACAATGTAATATAAAGTATAAAGTAAAAAGTCCAACACTTTAGTAGAAGGACAGTATCAGTAAATATACTTAAAGTTTTGAAAGTTAAAGTACTTCTTAATGCATAATCAGACCTTTTAGCTTGTTTTAAATTATATTATGGAATTATTATTATTTTCATAAATGTGTAAGCAACATTTTAATGTATCTGGTTGAGTTGCAGCTACTACGACATATACAGTACTTTCATGTAAACGTTGTTATTTGTTGATCATTTGTTTTGTATATAAAATCTGAATCTGCTAAGTGACTATTAGGGACTGTATGAAAATGATTAGGAAGACAAGAGAATTAGAGAATGGGGAGGATTAGGGAAGGCAGCTTTTTTTTTGGGAGAGCAGGAGGGGAGGCTTTTAATTTTTCCTCACCCTGATTCATTCTTCCCTCATGAGATTTACTGTTAAAGAAAAATAAAAGCAAATGTGGTTTTGTGGCTTCCATTTTGGAACAGACGTCTCCAACAGAAGGCCGTGTTAGCAGCCACAGAGCTGCTGCCTGTTACCATCAGTGGCTGTAATAGTTGTTCACTTATCAGTTCTTTATTCAAAAATAGTACCATTTGTCATGTCTGACCAATTAGCCTATATTATTTCAAGATACTCATGAGGGCAGGGTTGCAGTTTTCCCTCAAATTTAAGGAGAGTGTCCAAAGAAAATATAAACAGTTTTGCTTTTTACATAATATATATGTTATATATGAATATAAAACTTAACACCCACACCTCACCCCACCCAGTATCTTTCATGATGTCCCTTACTAAAGCTATAAATAAATGTGTAGGGGAATAAAGCACAGCCTATTTATAGCACATCTGGGATGTGGTGTTATATACTATACTTAAATACTCAATTATAGAACAATACTACAGTATTTGATTAAACTTCCTTCTATTAGCGGAGGCAGACACAGCAGAAATGTCTGTTATCACACTGATTAACTAGTGAGGTTAAATGTATAATAAAAGTCTGTGTCTGCTCTTAATAAACTGTGAGCTTTCCAGCTGATGACACCAGTCTTTGCCCCCCTCCACCCCCACCCCTCCCTGTCCTTTGCCTCCTACGTCCACAATCCTCATACGTCATTCACACCTCCCCTCTCCGCCGCGCCCCCCCCCCCCCCCCCCCGTCCCTCCCTCTGCCCAGCCGAGGTGCTATTGTCTCGTTTCCTGTGGCCGTGCGAGCAGCTCTCCACGCACGCGCGCGCACAAACACCCGGGGTGAGCAGGCGCGGTGGATGTGAGGAGGTCCAGCGGCCGGACGGACGGACGGACAGACGGACAGACGGACGGGGAGAGTCGTCAGGATTAATGGAAGAACTCACACCCGCAGGATTTGTTGTCGTGCTTAAAACGGTCCCGTTATTTCTTGGTGCTGCTTGAGCTGCGGTTTTGACTCGGGATAGTTGGAAACTCTCTGAGCAGCAGCAAAACTTCTGAGTGATAGAAAAATATGGAGCTTTTCTTTTGACAGCTTTTGACCGCTGCTGCCGCCAGACTGACAAACATCAGTGACCAGGAGGTGAGCTGTCACCATCCATTCAGCTGCCAGTAAGTCTGTCCCGCTTTGTCTGCAGACAACAGCATTTTTGTGTTGAGCTGACAAAAACATGTTCTTTAGTCTTTAGTTGAAGAAAACTTTTGAGTAGCTTCTCTCTAGAAGCCCGTTGGTTTACCCACAATATCCAATTATACAAGTTGTCATCTGTCATCAGACAACAGAGTTAAACTATAGGCCACATGTACAGGCTGTGGAGCTAATCTATGGACTGTTTGTTTAAGGTACAACTAACACAAACGCCTGTCAGTTTAGGATAATATCATTCACTCCACAGATTATAGGGCCTCAACAAGTAAGAGTTGATTGAATTACAGTGTAATCACCCCCTCTACACAGTCACAGCAACAGGGGAACAAGTGAAGAGGTATTGTAGATTTACTGTGTATCGCAAGTTTTTCTTAATAAGGTGGTTTGGGCTACAAAACAACAAACACATGGATTATCAATGTTGATTTTTGATCATAACCAATCATTTCGTTGTGTAATATGAAAAATGTTTTCTCAGATCCTTAAGTGACATGTTCGGATTTGCTTCTTCTGTCCAACCAACAAAACCCAAAGATGTTTAGTTCACTATCACAGAAGACAAGAAAACCAGAAGATATGTTTGTGAAGCGGAAACATGTGAAGTAAAATGACCTAAATGATAAATTGATTATCGAAATTCTTGCTGATTAATTTGACTGTTGGATTAATCAACCAGCTGTTTCAGCTCTTATAGAAATTGAGCATTACATCATGTCTTCCTTATATTGGTGGCTTGTGATGTAACTTGAGACACATTTCCACTGAGACCGTCCTGATTAAAAACACTGTTTACGAGGCTGTGCTGGCTGTAGGCAGTGAAGACGTCTCCTCAAACACAACACTGTGTGCCTGCTTGTCCCCCACCTTCAACCCTCCCTGCCTCCGTCCTCCTTGCATGTGAGAGAAAGGAACAGCTGGATGTGAGCTGAGCCTGAACTCGATCTGTTCAGATCAGCGGGTCCCAGAGGCCTGTTTCTGTCACTGCCGCGGCCGGCTGCGGGGGGAAACCCTGTGACTGTGCAGCTGTCCACGACCTGTACATGAAGTACATACAGACACTCTCAGGACTGATATCCCTCGGCAGGACTTCTAGTAATCCACAGTATGCTTAAATACGTCTCTGCAACAAGTCTGCAGTAGACGTGGTTCTTGTTTCTTTCAAACACAAACTGTATAGAGGCCAAATTCAACGTTCTATAGACTCGGCTCCCTGCAGAAACAACATCAGCTGAATATGAAACTGGCGCTGTCAGGGGTCCTGGGCCTGAGCCACAGCACACAGAACCCCACAGTGTGTCTGTTTGTGTGCGTGTGGACTGGCACATGTAAGTGTTTGCCTGCTTGTGTATGCACGTGTGGAGACTTTTGCATATGAAAGTGTGTGTTCGTAGCAGACGGGTACAGTGAGGGCATTGTAAGGGCCGCTGGAAGCTTTTCGGGTAGGCGTGTGAAAACGCAGTAAAGATGTCACACTGCAGCTGGCACCGGACAGGGCTGATGGACTGCTTACACTCACAGCGTTGTCTTTGTGTGTGTGTGTGTGTGTGTGTGTGTGTGTGTGTGTTGAAAAGACAGATCTCATCCAGAGACACTCAGGATTTTTACATGCTATACCAAAGGCCGAATACCTCCCTGCTGGTTTAGCTCTGTTGCATAACACAAGATAAGGCCGGTTCAGCTTGATAAATCAGCTGCTGTAGTGATTTAGAATTGCTCTACCATAAAGTCAGAGGACTTGGCAGCAAGATTGTAGTAAAAGAAAAGATAAGAGAATGGTTAAAATCAATACAACAGAAACCGAGATGTCCTGAGTTTTTGGCCCATAGTGTAGGTCAAGCACCAAAACTCCTGGATCCTGCATTTCCCATAATGCAACTTGATATTGTTTTTATTTTGATCCTCCCTGCCTGATAAACAGCCATGCCTTTCATACTCTACACCTTCAGCTGTTAACGCAAAATTTCTTTTGAAAATGAATCTCAAGATAACAAGACAAGATAACCCTGCTGACATTATCAGGTTTTGGATACAGCTGTTTTCACATGCTGTGTAGTAGTCCTTGTGACTCCTTGTTAAATTGGTGGAGTTTCCCTTTTAAGACTGAGCGAGACATGAAGCTGGAGAGGAAAATGACCGACCTCTGTTTTGCCTGAGAGTCATTTAAAAGTGCAGTGATTGAGTCTAATACTGTATCATCTGTTTTGCACGTGCCTTTGTGGCTCTGCAACATTTAGTTTCTTGGAAAATCCACTGATGAATTGCACGCTATGTCATCGTTTGTGAGGATTTGCAGAGTGTTGAAGCTGTTTATGTTTTACCTGCACAGTGAGATAATGTGTGGTATTTACACTAAATCGCCACCCACACTAAATCCCTTTTATCATCATTTTACCATCACCACACACTCATGCCGATGTGGAATATGTGGAAAGTCATAAAAATCATATACACAAGCAGCTGTCTGTTCTCTAGCCTCTGTTTAGGGACTTATACAAATCTGCAGTTGCTCAATCAATATATTGTTCTACATGGAAATGTATCTATATCTAATGTATTATTTTATTTGAAAAATCTTAATTTTAAGTTAATATGATATAATATGAATTACAAACATGTTTTTTTACGTTTTACATGTTTATTACGTTATGTAACTATTTGAATTATGAAGAATTGGTCATTGCACAACATGAAATGTACATTGTAATGATGGGATCAATGGCTCTTTGGCCACTACTTCCACAATACAAAAATGAAGTGTATTTGTTTTCTTACATCACTCAAATATGGCTTCAAATATGCCACTAGAAAGTGCATTGTCTTTCACAACTTCAAATCAGTTTAATTGTTCAGGTTTGACAACAAAACCATTGTGTTGTGGTTACAGCAGTGCTCTGTGGTGGTGGGAGCGGCTCTGCACTACTTTTCCACTGAGAAAACATGCCGAGTTATTTACTTCTTCCAGTTGGAGCTCAGCTTTAGTTCCTTTCTGAGAATGGAGGTGGATTTTACGTTGAGCTCTCTAACACTGCTAATAAATGTAGCGGAAGTGTATTTAATCTCCCAATCTCCCATACCCTGGCAGATACTTACCTCTCACAGTCCTGATGACAGCCTGAGTGCTGCATGCCACACTGCCACTGGAACTGAGACCAGATGATTATTTATACTGACAGATAACTCATGAACATGCACACATACATACTTGCAAGCATGCAGAGACACAGTAAATCAACCACCCTGTTTGTTTTGTTTTAGATTATGCAAAGTTTGTACTGTGTTTTATTCTAAAGCATGTAAGACACTCTTGATAGGGGTTGCATCTGTCTGGTGTCAAATGCAACCTCCAAAATGTATAGAAAATATCCCAAATTTTGCTTTTATATGGTAAAATAATTTCCCCAAAATTGTACATTTAAGAAACAGTTGTTTAAAATTCTCATTGGTGTAACACATCACATAAATCTCTTCCACCTATATTCTTAAAATTTAGTTTTATACAGATTCAGTTTGTGCCTTGTTTAATGGTATAATGGCTGAAGGCGTATACCATGTGCTTCATCCTATGGAGACCTGGAGTTGTTTGCTTCTTGGTCTGTAACTTTTATTGTGAGGAAGTGACCGTGTGCTTTTTCCTTTTCTCTCCACAGGAGGACTGACCGGCCCTGCAGCCGTGCATCCTGACTGTCTCTGCCTGCATTTGTGTCTGAGTGTCCATGATGGCTCAAAGGGGGCTTGACTGGTGGATCCCCTGCTGACACCTCAGATCCCCAGATATCCGCCCCGACTTCTCCCTTTCCTGACGGCTTGGGTGTACCCTTGTTCCGTGGAGCCCCCCTCCCCTTTTAAGCTGTCACCATGGCTAGTCTGGTGCTCAATGAGACTGGAATGGAGGACTGTGGGATCGATGACTCCTTCAAGTACAACTTGTACTCTGTGGTCTACAGTGTGGTCTTCGTCCTAGGCCTGATCACCAACTGTGCTGCGCTCTTTGTGTTCTGCTTGCGGATGAAGATGCGCAATGAGACCACGATGTTTATGACTAACTTAGCATTATCTGATTTAGTGTTTGTTTTTACGCTGCCGTTCAAGGTCTTCTACAATGTTAACCGCCACTGGCCGTTTGGAGATGGACTTTGTAAGGTGTCAGGAACAGCCTTCATCACCAACATCTACGGCAGCATGCTCTTCCTCACCTGCATTAGTGTAGACCGCTTCCTGGCAATAGTGTACCCTTTCCGCTCACGCTCCATCCGCACACGCAGGAATGCAGCGCTGGTGTGTGCCGCCGTGTGGCTGACCATCGTAGGGGGAGGAATATCAGTGACCTTCTTCTCCACCATCAACAGCACAAACAGAGCCACCACATGCTTCGAGGGCTTCTCTAAGAGCACCTGGAGGACCTACCTGTCCAAAATCACCATCTTTATTGAGGTAAGTCAGCAGCGACAGGTTCTAAGTTTTACACTCTCAGTTTTACATACACACCATTTATACACTTTATTTATCTAATCAGATGCTTTTTATCATCGTCCCAGGTCGTGGGCTTTCTCATTCCCCTGCTGGTCAACTTGGTATGTTCCTCGCTGGTTCTGCGGACACTGCGTCGCCCGGTAACTGTTGGTCATGGCTGTGACAGCAAAAGACGTGTCTTACGGATGATTCTGGTCCATCTGGGCATCTTCATCATCTGCTTCGTCCCTTATAACTCTATCCTATTCCTATATGCGCTGGTGCGGACCCAGGCCCTGGCCAGCTGCACTGTAGAGCGATTCGCCCGAACTCTCTACCCGATCACTCTGTGCCTGGCCAGCCTCAACTGCTGCCTGGACCCCGTGGTTTACTACTTCACCTCAGAGAGCTTCCAGAAAAGCTTGACCATGGGAGGAAAAGGGTCCGGCTCTCGCCCTGAGAGTATCCCCCGCAGCGACACTGAGACCCAGGACACAGCAAACACTCTCCCCAGAGACACACACACTCTGGCCAGCAATGGAAAAGAGACAAAGATGTCTGAAAGTCAGTTCTGACACAGCAGGGAACATGGAAGGTAAAGAAGGACAGGGTGGGTTCGAAAGACAGGAACCCCCGAATTTGAAAAAATAAGCAATCAGCTGTTTGGTCCTGGAAGTGACAAATGCATAACTCAGCAGATTAGTTAAGTCCTGAGGTAAATCCTGAGGTATGGCCTGAGCTTTACGGATTAATCCACCACTGGAGAGCAAAGGAATGTATCTGTGTTTATTATGAGAGAACACTACAGGGACCAGAGACCCAGCCGCATCAGGACTATTGTGATAGTCCAGAGACATGCAGAGCCTCTGAAAGAGACTCCAACACATCATCACTCAGGCTTAACACACACAAACACTCACAAATGCACTGGGTTGTGGATAAGATGGAGATTTCCGTCCATGCTGTTTAAATATGCTGTTAAGTACTTTTATAATAAACTGAGCCCTTAAGTTTTATTGTTATAAAGCTCAAGCTTTCGCAGTGCATTATATCACTTTAGACATTAATGTTATGACACTCTTTAATGTGGTGAGAACCATTGTTATTATAACACAGCAGCGTACTGACCTGCTGAGTTAAATGTGTCTTGATGTTGAAGTTTGAGGCCATTAAATGTCTGTTTTGAAATGCTTTCGTGGCAGCATTTATTATTTCTGAGCCTGTTGATCCAGGCAAACTGGCCTTTGTCAGCGTGACTGTAGGTTTGAACCCATGGAGGAGTTTTTCTACTCTACTCTTCATTTTCACCAAGCAGCCAGTGTGGTGTTGTTCTTGGAGGAGAGGGCAGTCCTGATCCGGTCGAGGACCTTGGCCTGTGTGCTGTGTCACAGGCCAAATGCTTATTATGACTAAAGCAATGGTCCATTGTTTGCTCCTGAATGAGGTCTCTCTGTCTTAATCTGGCCTTAGACTGCAGATCTGCTCAAAGTCTCTTACACACAGCAACATGCACACGCTCCAAAGTACGAGTGAACAGTGTTAACTAAATACTCCAAATCACAGTGTTACACTGCATGAGGCACAAAACAGTAATGAGTCAGCAGAGTTTGTGTGTATGAATTTTGTGGGCCATTTGGTAAATACTTTTATCTACATTTCCTGAGTTTGCAATTAACTTTTATCACACAGCCCCTCAGTTGGACTTAAGCCTCGGGCACACATACACCAGCAAAATTAATTGATTTCGCAGCAAGGTCTTGCGGTGAATTTTTTGTGTCAAGTTCAACAGTGGGGAATTTTGGCGCACTAACTCACTAGATGATGGACGGCAAATATCTCTTGACAGTGCTGATCTTTGAGAGCTGAGTTCAAAATGGATGGAGCTATCATAGCTTATTAGCTTTGTTGCACCATTAACTTTTATTTAACCCTCTGTCAGAGTACAACTTGCTCCCTGAAAGAGACAGTGGTACAAACACATTTTGAATAAACAGGGAACTTATTGTCCAGTTAGCAACTAAGCTAACTTGCTAACTGAAAGCTTTAAAAAAAAAAAAAGAAAACTCCTTATTGTATAAAATGATATGCAATCCTGACACAGTACAGAGAAAACTGAAAGAAACTGACGTGACTGACTAGTGTTAGCTTGCAGAGAAAACAGAAAGAAACTTTCTGAGCTATTGTGACTGTAGTGCTAGCATGTTCCCAGCATGCTAACATGTTAGCCACTAACTCTCCAGCTACAGTATTTTCCTAGACCTGAGAGAAGTTAGCCATCAAGCGTCTAGCACACACATTAACAAACTATGCTCTGCCACTTTCTGGTGTGCATCAGCATCTAACAGTGACAGTGCTACTGTATGGACCAGCACCAGGGCGGTCTTTATGTTCCCTAAAAGAGGCTTGGTTGACAGTTGTGAGATGGGAGTCAGTGGTACAAACAAATTTTGAATAAACAAGGAACTTATTGTCCATTTAGCGTCTGAGCTTACTGGCTAACTGTACTGTTTATTGAATGAAATGATGTACAGAGCAGAGAAAATAGAAAGAAATTCACAGAGCTATTGTGACTGACTAGTGCTGGCATGTTCCCAGCTTGCTAGCATGTTAGCCATTAACTCTCCAGCCACAGTAATTTACTAGGGACTGGGATATTATACAAGGTGTTTGTACAAAGTGTTTATCCATTCCTTCATAGAGCCATGCAGAGTTGGAGACTGAGGGCCTTCCTTGGGAATGTAATGGGCCTCTATACCTGCTACTTGGTATGTAGTGAAGGAGAGAAACAAAAATCTAGTAATAGTAGTCCTTCTCTGGTAGTGTGAGTGTTGTGGCCATGTGCATCCAGCAGCAGACACAGACAACAGTGGATGGACTCAGGGATTTGGGGTCAAGGGTAGCAGAGAAGAAGACAAACATACTGGTGTGGATAGAAGTCGAGCAGGAAATAAGAAAAGTGGGAGGATAGAAGTATGCAAGAGCTTGCCTTTACCCCTTGAGTGGTTCGTGTCAAGAATGTGGCCGAAATTTTGCAACAGAAGACACTTAACAGCTCACCCTTCAAATGTCTCCTTATAAGAGCAATCTGTTTGCAGAGGAAAGAGCTGCATGTTGTAGCTGGGAGTATTGGCTTGTTCTGACCTCTAGTGGCCATAAGTTGGAACAAAGACTTTTTTTTGGTTAAAAATACTAAACTAAACGCCACTGATTTTTCATTATTATGTGTTTCTTTGTGTTCAACATGTGAATGACCATTAGCTTTATATTGAAATGTGTTGAGATGAAACTTATTACAGCACAGGAAGCCTGCAAGTTTCATATAGGTCATGCAGGTGACAGGAACAGTTGGGGAATGTGTAATTTTTATGAAGGTGTGAATTTAAATCTATTAGATACTGTGAAACTAACAGGATGGATAAAACCGCTACTGCTGCTGCTGCTGCTGCTGCTGAGTGTGTGTGTGTGTGTGTGTGTGTGTGTGTGTGTTGTTTTTTTTTTGGTCTAGACACCATACACCTGAAACCATGACCATACTGGAAAAGTTTGAATGGCCTTCCCTCAATATCAGTAGCCACGGGAAAAATAAAATCCAACCCTTTTAACATTTCAGAGGACTGAAGCACAAATTAAAAATTTAAATGTCTACACACAAATCTACCGTAACAACAGCTTTAAAAAAAAAACAAAGGGAAGTATAGCACCTGATAGAGGAAGCAGATATAAACTTGCACTTTTTTTGTGTTACAATTACAAACACAGCAGTTTGCAAATTGAAACGACACAGTGGGTGCCTCAGATTCTGCCGTGTCACATATCTGCCGTCCTTTCTGTCTCCTGTTAGATTAATGTTTGTACTGGTAAGTGTTGTCATTCCGTTTTCTTACCCACACGTTGAACCCCTCTGCATGCCCAATACTGTATCTTAAGTTTTGCCTATCTGTGACGCAGCAAATGGTAGAAAATACGCACATGCGTGAGGGCAGAGCTTCCCCTTCCCCTCATCACTGTACCCTAGGCACCAAGATTCAGTCAAGCCTGAGAACAGCGACACAACACACCACTATCTGACGCAACTACACATTAAAACAGAAACCGCTTTATTGGCGGGCTTAATGCAACCTTGCTCACATGCACACACTGACAGGTTTTTTTTTGTTTTGTTTTTTGTCGTCTGCAATGTGCACCAGGAAGGTCTGCTGTTGACCCTGTTTGCCACTGCACAGCTCGAAGAGGAGAGAGTGTTTGTTCGTCAGTCTGCTGTTTACAAAGGACTGTGAAATATGTGGTCTCTGGTGGTCCCTGCTGGGTCTGACCTCTCCCCTCTATCCATGCTGGTGATGTAGAGAGAAGAATACAAGGTAATGACATATGGTTTTTGTTCAGAGAAATAACGTCTGTGAGGCAGTCACGCTGCCGTGCTTTCAAAATTTGACACGTTTCACATTTTGCTGATAACAGGAGATTTGTTATTAAAGCCTCTGTCACTTTGCATCCAATATAATATTTAAATATTACAATAAATGCTATAAAATATCTACATCTGCTAGTATGTACATATCATATGTTTCATTTTAAAGCTATTATTAAGGTCAAATTAGCAATAAAATGTAAAGTAAGTTTTGGAATGTTTGTCTCTCATGAAAATCATTATTCCATTGAATTACAGCAATATTTGAGCTGCTTTGACTGAATTTTTCTACATGGTTTGAGACTCTTTTCAAATGTGTTTTCACACTTATAAATGCTTTCACAACAGTGTTGAGAAAATGCAGGTTGCAGATTTATCTTCATCAGTTCTTACAAAACCTGACCTACCAGACAGTTACTTCCTCAAATTCAAGTTTTAGGACATGCTCTCACACAACTCTTAAATGCACAGGTGCAGTGAGTGCGTCCATTGGCTGACTGTAGCAGACTGATAGCGTCAACACCTGGTAGCAGCAAGAGTCAAAAACTGGGCAAAAATACAGTAAAGCAGCAAAAAACAATTACTGTTTCTCTTCCCTCTCTGGGGTGACAGAGGAAGGGTGTAGTGACATCTTGATGGAAGAAGGAAGGGCGGTGCTTCAGCTATAAACTGTCTCTCTTCTCCTCATTTCCTGTTGCAGTCTCTGGCCAGACAGAGTATACTTTGAAGAATCTCTGATTTATTATACTTTTTATGATTATTTTCATTAGTAAATATCCCGCACATATAAAGCGGCGCGAACGTGTTACCTGAAAAAACTAAAATCTGGGCAGATGATACTTCACTACAAGAAAATGAGTGTGTGGCAAAAAAAAAAAAAAAAAAAAAAAAATCTGAAAAATATATACAAATTATTGAAAATGAAAATTTTACTTAAGTAAAAGTAATGGCAAAAGTACTGAAACTATCAGAAGTAAAAGTATGTAATATATAATATATTGATTTTTATTACTGATGCATTAACATGTAAGGAGCATTTTAATGTTATAATTGGTTGAGGAGGAACCAAATAAATCAATAGAAGTGCATCTTATTTTACTAGCTAATGATATGTTTTGCATGTAAATATAAATATTTTTAAAATGAACTTATTACTATATTGCTATATTAACTATAGCACTTGAGTAAGTGTAATTGGTTACACACAAGCGCCATAGGGTCTCACTGTCATCAGCTTCTTGTTTTTTCTTTTCAGTTTGCTCTTTAGACTTAAGACTCTTAAGACTATTTTCATATTTAAAGTTTTTTTGTTGAATTCCTCACTTAATAAAAAATATATAAATAGAGATATAATAGAAATATAAATGTTTAAAAGTCATTAATAAAGGGGTTTTTACAACAGTCCACAGAATCTGTACTTGTAAGTGTCATAACGTTGAAGTGATTTTGTGTGTTGATCTGATTTAACCCTTTTCCTAATGAATTAAAGAGCTAAAAGTGATATACAAGTTGTTACATACAAATAAAGATTTGTTTACTTATACTGGAGGAGCATAACAAACAGCCGATGGGATTTGTCACAACCTGGCAACCCAAACATTATTATGAGTTAATGACTTATAGCTGTTTTATAAAGCATTAGAGAACGGTTAAATAACTTTTTTAAAGCCATTAGTTACAACCTATGACACATTTGTGAATGGTGCCTCATTAGAAAGTGAAACCAATAAGGGATCAGTGTTCTACATATACTATGATGTTTTTACATTACATGCCAACTGTCTTTTTTCCACTGCAGTGTTATGGGAGTGAAAAGACGAAGGACTGACAACAGGTAAGGTTTGCTGAATATGCCTCCAGTGTCTGTTTGAGCGAGGGAATGACTGCGAAAATGTCTGGGTTGTCGAGGGAGTCCCTGGTGAACTCCTCCTTACAATGTGGCTACAACAATACGGCCTGGGAACAGCGCATGGACAAGATGTACACGTACTTCTACCTGCTGCTCTTCATCCCTGGCCTGCTGCTCAACACCACTGCTCTCTATGTCCTCTGCAGACACATTAGGTAAATACACACATGCACATATAAAATGCCAAGTACATTCTGGACATGGCTAACTCCTCTGCATGTTGCTCCACAGTAAGAAGACCAAGGCAGTGATCTTCATGATAAACCTGGCAGCAGCTGACCTGGCCCACATCCTCTCTCTGCCCCTCAGGATCTATTATTACTTCACACACACCTGGCCTTTTGGACGAGGCGTCTGCTTGTTCTGCTTCTATCTCAAATTCCTCAACATGTACGCTGCCATAGTGTTCCTGGTAAGCAGGCGGTTTAGTCAAGTTAATCCTGGTGATATCCAGATGATACTTGATAAAATGACAGCTTTGCAATTCCTCTTTGAAATGTCAGCACATGATAATAGTAAGTCATTTGCATATAAGCCAGCGACTCCCTTCTTCTCAGTTCTCGGAACAGTTTTACTGACTGTGCCTCTGAATCTGGTCAAGTGATTTTCATGCCACTGTTTTGTCTGGTTCCTGTGTTTCCAGATGTGTATCAGCGTGCAGAGGTGCGTCTTTCTGCTCGACCCGTTTGCTGCTCGTCGGTGGAGGCGGCGTTATGACCTGTTGATCAGTGTTGTAGTGTGGGTGGTGGTCGGTCTGGCTTGCTCGCCATTCATTCTGATGCGGTCCAACGGTAGTGAAACCAATGCCAGCGTCAGCACACAAACACTCAATAACATGTCCTATTCTCTGGATGCCACTTCTACCCAACATCCCAACAGTTCCATCAAAGGGAGCTGTTTTAAAGATTTGCCCATGCGGCGTCTGTCTCTCTCTCTGGCAGTCACCATGATGGCCTCAGCTGAGATGTTTGGTTTCGTCATTCCTTTGGCCTGCATCAGTTACAGCTCTATCCGCATCGCTCAGTCCCTCAACCAAAAACAGACCGAGGATCAGCAAAACTCGAACGCTCGACTCAACTCCTCAGCACGCAGCCAACTCCAGTCAGTCTCCTCCAACTGTCAGACGGATAAACTTAACGAAAAGCAGACAAAGAGGGAGAAGCGGCGCGCCCTGCGGATGGTACTGAGCTGCTTGGCCCTCTTCTGGCTCTGCTTTGCCCCCTACCACCTCAACTTCTTGTTCTACCTGATGGTGTCGCAGGACATAGTGACCCACTGTCCTACCAGGCAGGCTGTGAGTCAGTTCCACCCGGTGTCTCTGTGCCTGGCGAGCCTGAGCTGCTGCCTCAACCCCCTGCTCTATTATTTTCTAACAGCTGAGTTCAGGTTGCACCTCACCAGGCGCACCTCCTCCTTCTCCTCCTCGCTACTCTCCTCCCCGATCAGCTCCCCGACCCAGCACCTACCACCTCACAGACTGTTGAGCATGGAGAGTAACTGCTCAGACAGGGAATAGCATTATTGACCAGCAAGTGTGAAAGAGGATGACCAACAGCCAGGCCTCCATGATGCATTGTGTTGAACTTGAAAACAGGCCTTACAATTTGCAGGATTTCACGTTAACTTTGACGTCAATATGAAGAGCCTCCCAGAGGACATTGCTTTAGACCACAGAGTAAAAATCAGAAAATGAAATGATGTATATGTTGCATGAGCCTGTGCACAAAATCTGTATGAATATCGTAACAGTTGCTTGATATCGGAAGTCTGCTCTAAAACCACAGTCTCAAACTTTAGATAAGCTATGTTGTAACTGTCTAAGCTGTAGGTGAATGCAAGCCACTGTATTGTAAATAAAAGCTAGTCTGTGCTTTCTGTCTCATCAGGTGCTGTGACGTTTTGTCTGTTTTGTTCATCTCAGGTTGGTTCATGATGAGGTTTCCTCTGGTTGGTAGCAAATGAAAACAGGTGCCAGTTCATTTTTGCTGTACTTCCCTTTGCAATGCAAAGTGGTGAAGACAGTTGGCTTCAGTTGGTGCAGCTCTGAAAAACCAGTAACTGCCGGGATCTGAGGTCGACTTTTAAACCCCCCCCCTCCCCCCCCCGTCCCTCTCACTTGCCCCCCCCCCGTCCCTCTCACTTGCCTCACTAACCCCACCCACCCCCCACCCCCTCACCTCCTCTTGCATCTGCAAAACCAGAGTATGAGCCAACTTTGAGGCTACCCCCCACCCCCACACAGCCCACCTTTAGAGAAACTGCCAGGTGTCTGATTCACCCCTCCAAAAATGTGCCCACTTCTTATCTTTGCTGTCACACTCACACACCAGCATTGCATCAAATTTTTTATCTGGCACTGAAAATATCATGTTTTGAAATATGTGAGAACAAGAAACCAAAAGCAGTTTCAAATACGCAAAAAAACCCCTTTTCTGTTTCTACTTTTAGTACTGATTCTAGCACTGATACATGATAGGTTGTAATGTTTTGATTTGCCTGAAAAGGACACACTAGGCAGATGATCACGGTCCACAAGGAAAGTAGTGGCGATGAGCATAATAGCAGAAGTTATGGTGTCAAATATTCTTGTAAACCACACCCCTACTCTCACAGGAAGCTCTATGTGCGCTAAAACTCTCAGTAGAGCAGAGAGACACAGAGAGAAAGCAAGACAGACGGAGACATAGAGAGAACACAGTGAGAAATAAAAACAGGAAACAACAGTGTTGCAGAAGAAGACAAAAGAAACTGTTTACGAGGGAGAGCAACAGATAAAGTGGGAAAGAGAGAGAGCGGGACAGAGAAACTAAACAGTGTTAGAGGGGGAAGAGGGAGGGGGATGGCATGTGTGTTGGCTGATGCTTCACCCTTCTGCTTTTTAATGCGATGCAGCTTCGAGTTTGAAGACAGAGGTGAGACAATGTCAATCTCATAAATTCTTTTTTAAACAAACAAACAGAGAGTGTGAGCTTTTGTGTGGAGACGCTGAATGCTTTCAGTGTGAAGTCATGCCTCATGGGGGATCTCGTATATTTCTCCAGTGTGTGGAATGTCTGTAATGTAGTGTGTGTGTGTGTGTTTGTGTATTTGTAGGCCAGTGTCATGGTGTCTGTGTGTTCCCTTTATGTGTTAATGTAAGGGCACAGTATCAGGGAGCGGGGGGGGGGGGGGGGGGGGGGGGGGGTCATGGCATGTTTTGTGTGTTGGAGCAGCACACGTGGAGGGACCTGGGTGCCCACCATCAAACTTTTGGGAGCTGACACATGAGGCCAGATGGAAAAGCTGTAACGTGCCAACAACCCACAGAGAGATGAATCATGGTGGATCATATAATGTGTTTCCATTGACAAGATCTGAGGACCCTAAGGTAGGGGAACAGCTGTTTTCTGAAACACAGAGATTTCATATACCTCTAAGTCTTCATAAACCAAATATCAACAAGACATATGACATGGCTTCTGTCACAGTACGATGGTGATTGGACATCACAGATGGGCTGGTCTCAATAGGTTGACATTGTTCATATAAGTCTGCTGTGACAAGCCACAAGGAGGAAATGAGAGTCCAACACTGATTGGTCCTCACTAAGATCATACATGAGCCTCTGACTGTACATGTGTTTCAAAAGAGAAGAGAATGACACCAGAAAAACACAGTTAGGTCAGAGGTGAATGAAGCTAAAAGGAAGACCGGGTGTCCACTGGGAGCTTTCTCTGTCTCTGTGAAGTGGAATAAAAGGCAGAGCAGAGGCAGAGGCCAGAGAGCTGAGGAAGAGTTTATATATCTTAAAGCAGAGTTGTACTGCATCCAAATCCCCTCTTCACTTATCCAAAATTCCCCTGCTTGTTAGTGACCTTGCTGGGAAAGTGGTGGAAAATTTATGGTGCTTAGGTACATTTTTGTACTTTCCGCATTTACGAAATATTGTACTTTTTACCACCATATCAAAATTACTTTTCTGATGAAGATTTCACAAGAAATATATGTTAAACTTATTTAATACAATACACTGTTAAAGACAAAACCAGTGGTTACCAACCTTTTTAGCCTGTGACCTGTTACAAAAATACTGTGGGAATACAGCTGAGGTCCCTTGTCACATGTCATATGTCTATATGTGCTAGTGGTCTCACCATAGAGTGAATTCAAACTGAAAAATCTCATTTGCCTCCATTTATCTTACTGTTCACTAGAAAAATGAAAAATTAGAGAAAAGTCAGCAAAATGAATGGAAATCTTTGTTGCACAAACTACATTTTTTTTATTCTTCCTTACCCTATTAATCTTCTCACTCCCCCTCAAATTCATCATGTCACACTTTGGAGAGGGGCCAACCTCAACATGATAAATGAAATCATCAATTCAAATTATCAAATCTTATTTGTAAAATACTGAATGTGTGGAGGATCAGAACAATGAAAACATGTGCCTCTCTTTGTTCTGCTCCATAATCAGTTAAGATCTGTTTAGACAAAATCGGATTAAATACTCAAAGTATCAAAAGTAGGATCAATCTTCGTAGCTCACATTGTGTATTCTTCATATGGGTTGTAGCAAAAATAAGGTAAACCAGCATCCATCTGCTATACAGCTGTGGTGGGTGTATCACACCTACAAGCTGGAAGTTCAGTTCTCGACATCACTGTGCATTTCCATTTGAAGTCGAGCTGATCAGAGCTTACACTTACCTAAAAGATCTATATGTTCTTAAATTAGTTTCGTTATGTGCTGTTCGATGTGTTAAGAACGCATGTGTCAGTTAACCACAAAAGTTGTTGTTCCTCATATCTAAGCAGACTTAGTGAAGGCAGGTTACTTTTGGTCTGACCTGTTAACCCTACACCCTGTCTGACTTGTAAACCACGCAAGTTTCACTGATGCCTCGCTCCAAGGCGTTTCACACTGGCTTATTGTAGGCCACCCTACAGGTGGAGATGCTGCACAATGAACAGTACGTGGGAGACTGAAGCATCAACTTCTCTGTGGGTTTGCATATTTACTGTAAATGCCACTGCAGTGAGCTGCTATCTTACACAAATGGATTTTTGATGATATGCAGCGGTAAACACCTGTGCAACAAGCTGGGCCCATGGAAAGTAGTAGTTCAGAAGCTGAAAAGTGTCAGTGTGTTTGCATGTGCGTGCGTGTGTGTGTGTGTGTGTGTGTGTGTGTGTGCGTCCTATTTATAAAGGCTCTTCCTCAGTACTTGATAGCTACCGTGTAACATGCAAAACGTGCTGCCATCAAAAGTTGATTTACTGTGACACAATTATCATCCTGTTTTCTATCCCAGCATGCACTTGGTGAAATACAGGACAAGGGGGCAGTTTGTCACAGTTCAGAGTAACTGAGAATTTCCGATTCATCTAACACTCTTCTTTTTGGACTGTGGGAGGAAACCCACACACACACAGGTCCTCTTGATGTGAGGTGACAGAGAGACAGACAGGCCCTTTTTGATTCCTGCTTTGTGGCTTTTGGACACAATTTTACACATCCTACTAGAAATGTTCTTAATTTGACCAACTTTTCTCTCCTCTACCAGGATGCCGTATTCTTGGGATTGATCGTGACCTGAAACAGTTTCTCAGCACTTGACACAACTTCAGCTTCACTAAAAGTCATTACTTCTCTCTCTGGGATGCTGCAGAGACCAGGACTGTAGTGGCACAGGTCACAGCCTGAACTCCTCCTCACCATAATGGACAGCATGGATTCTCAAACAAACCCATCACCAGACGATAAGCAGCTTCCCTGATACAAGCTTCCTGTTTATTCACAAGGCAGCTTGTCTTAACACTTAAGAGTAGACAGCTCTTGGCTTAAGATGAACTCTGTGAACCAAAGCTGTAGAAACAGTGAAGATCTGCGAACGTACCAACACCATGTGTATGCAGTGGTGTACAGCGTGATCTTAGCACCTGGTCTGCTGGGTAATGTGTTGGCGCTCTGGGTGTTCAGGGTCTATGTCAGAGAAACCAAGAAGGCGGTGGTGTTCATGATGAACCTGGCTGTGGCCGACCTGCTGCAGGTAAAACTCCCTCCGTGTCTTTTCTAATTCAGATTTTATAGTTTCATTACATTTTTTTTTATTCATATAATTACTCACATACAGTTGTGTGCAAAGGTTTGAAGTGATAAGGAGTAAATACAAACCCTGCAGCAAACAGCCATCAAATATTTGCCTCTCTTCAAATGTTAATGCAACTGTCACTTTATATTTCATCAGCTGAAAAAAAACTGACATGAAAACGTTTGTGCACCAAAATATTGGGAATTTAATTAGCTCATTAGGACTTGTCAGTCAATAATTGTCATTATGTCATTGTCACTACATTATCTGACTCAAATCTTGTGGTCAGCTACCACTAACCTACTAGACCACTGACTGAGGATCTGATCGAGAAGCTAGATTCACAGGCTAGAAAAAGATGTGCTTCCAGCTTCTAATATCCACTGTACAAAATGTCACTAAGAAATGCCAGTTAAGGGGAACTATTGAAGTTGAGATAAGATCATGAAGATCAAGAAAACTGCACATCTGCTGGGTAGGAAGGCAAAGCAAACCCCCCCCACATGACTGCAGAAGCGCTGCAGGAAGGTTTAGCCACAGCAATGACGCACAGACATGGGTCTACATGGAGGAGTCATTGGACGGAAATCTTACCTTAGACCTCAGTACAAAACATCTGAGGTCCACCCAAACCTTTGCAAAAAACTGTAGTTATATCTGTCTCTGTCTGTTTGTCTCATCTCATCTACCCTAATTCAGCTAGAAACAAGTCATGATGATTTTATTACTGATTAATCTATTATTTATATTTTCCAAATAACCCTTTAACTGGTGACACAGCTACGTAATAAGCATTAATGAACATAAACACGCTACACCATTGTTTTAAAGATATATGGACATTTCTAAGTGTTTAGTAACGTATATGTCGACAATTATAAATTCCCCAATGAAGCATCCATAACTGTTGTATAAGTAGTTAATGAATAACTGATTAAACAGAACATAATTTAATGATATATAAACAAACACATGAACACATGTTTACATTATGTAATAAAACATCTATCAGCTAATAGACAAAAGTTGACAGAGAGAAACTCCTAACTCAAGGTGCACTTACTAGATTTCTTGCAGAGCTGTCAGCCACTGGCCTGGAGTTTTTATTGATTGAAAAACATGAATATGCATACTTCACTAATACATATAATTAATAGCTATAATAAACAAAGGAGTCATCTTTCACATTAATATAAAATATTGTATTAGATGACAGCTGTGTACTTATTTATACACTGGCCAGGATAAACACTTCAAAATGTCTTTCTATAACCTTACAACAGATGCTAAGTGTGTTATAGTATGTTATAAACCATTTATTGATTGTGCATATTCTGATTATAAATGACAAATAGAGTGATCAAAACAAAATGTTATCATTTCACCTATGTAATGGAAAATGTCTGACGAGTTTGGGGGAGTTGTGGGTGACAGGGTTATCTAACAATGAAACAAAACAAAAACAAAATTACTCACTGCTGAGAGACTGAGCAAAAATGCCTCACAAAGTTCAGTCAAAGCTGATATTAGCTACTCAGGTCATCGACCACATGATTTGACTAAAGCGGACTTCAAACAACGTGAACTATTCCTTTAAACAATTAATTGATTATCAAAATTGTTGATTAATCTTTTTTGTTGCTGCCAGATTGCCTGACTAAATGTTTCAGGAAAAGCAGACGTGCTGAATTACACAGTAGGAGCAGATGATCTAAAGATAACAGGCTTTTCTTCTTCTACAGCCATGCTGACACTCTCTGCTCTCCTCAGGTCCTCTCTCTGCCCCTGCGGATCTACTATTACCTGAACAACACCTGGCCCTTTGGTCATCCTCTGTGCATGATCTGCTTCTATCTCAAGTATGTCAACATGTACGCATCCATCTTCTTCCTGGTGTGTGTCAGCGTGCGTCGCTGTGAGCTCATCATGCGTCCGCTGAGGTACAACTCGTCCAAGCGAAAAGGGGACATGCTTATCTGTGCCAGTGGCTGGATGCTGGTCTGCCTGGCCTGTCTGCCGTTCCCTCTGCTGAGGAACCCCAAATCTGAACAAAACAATGGTGAACATGTGTGTTTCTCAGAGCTGCCCATGAGGAATATCAGTACTCCAGGGGCCTGGGCCCTCCTCATCATAGCGGAGCTGGTGGGCTTCATCATCCCCCTCATCCTGGTGTTAGCCTGCTCCTGTCTAACTGCTGGGAGCCTTCGGGACCCGACAGCGGGGGCAATTCATGACCGAGGGGAGAAGCGGAGGGCGTTCCGGATGGTACTAAGCTGCGCCGTGGTCTTCTTACTGTGCTTTGCTCCTTACCATATCACCATGCCCCTGGACTTCTTGGTCAAAGCCAACGCTGTGAGCAGCTGTTCCCTCAGGGACCTGATTCTGCGATGCCACCCCGTCACGCTCTGTCTGGCCAGTCTGAACTGCAGCCTGGACCCGCTCATGTACTATTTCACAACTGATGAATTCTGGAGGCGACTGAGCAAGCCAGAGATACCAGAGAGCATGACTTTCAGCAGGCGTCTGTCTTGCATAACTGGAGGAGAGCGGGCAGAGGATGAGTAGACTACAGTCTAATCTCTTGTTGAAGGAGCGACTATTTTATCTCAACCACTAAACCCACAGATAATTTCTATGCATTCCTAAAAACTACAGAAATATAATTTACGTGCAAACCAGTATGTAAAAAATATGTTTCAACAGAGGATGATTTTTTTGTATTTATTTTTTTAAAATAAAAATGTGTCTGTTCTAAATTTGTACTGGCCTGGTGAAGAGTGAGCAGTTCCTGTTATGAAGCATGGACATGCCACAAGTGCCAACATCTCTAATGAGCATGGGGAAATACCACATACAGGAAAAGTCCCCTTGTCTGCTACATTTGAGGTCTAGATCCAGTTTTATGATAGGCTAGCAGCTTGCAGAGTTGGATAAAAGGGTGATTTCTGGCCTTCTAAAGTGCTGCTTTCGTTGGTGCTTTAATAAAAACCAATTGTCAAGATATTCAGTAGGTAAAGAAATGCAACTTTATTCAACAACAAAGTTAAGTTCAGTTCAGTAGCTGCACACAACATTGTTTTTTTTATCTAATCTTCTGATATTCAGTTAAAAAGCTGAGACAGAAACACATTTGTACAAGCACACTTCCTGTCTGATTGTCTCTCTGTGCAGACATTGCGTGGGAAACTTTTGAAAATGACTTTATTTAGCAAAAGGCCATTTTTTTCTTCTGACTTTTAAAACCAAATAAAAGAATTATGCAGATACTTTGTTCCTGTCACAATTTTAATATATGTTGTTGTTCAAAAAGAACTTACAGGAACTTATTTCTTATGGTCTCAGTAAAGGTAATTCCATGTGATGGGACTACAAATTTATAAATAAGAATTCAAAAACAAGAGTCAAATTTGGTGAAATTTCCCTTTAGCTCATACATTCCTTCAGCTCATCAACCATCCTTCAAGTTTATTATCACAAATGAGGTTTCAACACAAACACATACACTGGTTGTATAGGGTGCTGGGCTGTTCACCATCAGGTTTACATGGAATCATCACACACCAGGACAGCAGAGGCCTCTGGGAGCAGCGGGGCACTCTGGGAAATATCTACAGAGTGGTGACTGAGAGACTGGGCTTGTGCATCTCTGGTACCATCCATTCAAAAAAAAAAAAACAAAACAAAACAACGACCAACATAATACAGGTGCACTGTAACTGTACAGTACCACAACTCTCCAGGGTGACTAATGCTATAAAACACTGTAACATCAAGGCTGCTCTATAAACCCCATTAAGAGTGGGAACAGTAGGCTGACACACAGACAGGTCTGATATGAATGACTTCTCAGTATCACGAGGATATTCAGTAAAATGACTAGCAACTCTTATCTGGAGGAGACCAGATGTTGTAACACAGTAACGATAAGATTAGTCTGCAGGGAGCAACAGAACAAAAACCAACAGAACAAATGAAACTTAATTATACCCTTAGTTAGCAGGTTGACGCTGGTTATCGGTACAAGACTAGCTAGTATATAATTGAGCAAGGGAGCTATGAGCTACTTATACAGGTTCAGGGGAATACAGCAGGGGAGGGGGGCTAGGCTATAACGCTGGAACTTAAATTCACTTATCACTGGGGTTAAAGCAAGGGAGGCAAAAACTGGGGTTAGGGTTTTATACAAAAGTAACTTTCTGCTGAAAGTTGTTCTCTCCAGCACCCACTCCCATCAACTCTGTCACTCTCTCTCACTCTGGCTCCCTTCATTACTCTCTCTCTCTCTCTCTCTCAGACCTACGCTCATGCTTTCCCATCAAGCCTTGCAGATCCGGGTCTCAGTCACAAACTTGTTCTCAAAGTGGCGGATGGTGAAACACTCGTCCGCAGAGCGCTTGTGGATGCCTCCACCTGACAGACGCAGAGATACACAAACATTAGTCGACATGTTTGAGACATTTTCAACACCTTTTCAAGTTGAACTGAAATTTATGTTTATTTTTGCTAGGAAGGAGGTACGTGTTTGTGTTTTAATTATCAAAGAGAAGAAATTCAGTATTGGTAATATGGTAAAATGTGTATTAAACAAGCCCAGAGCCTGTCCTTGTTAGTCATATTTGTAGTGCCAGTATGATTGTAATACTCCCTCTCTTACTCAACAGACTGTCATTGCATGCCTATCTCACGTGCTGTAATTCAAATCATGGTGGAGGGGGACATTAACAAGTGAAACCAGATGCACATGCGTGACAAAATGTCATGAGATTTGGTTATGCACTACATCGATACCTGGCAGACTGGCACGACGTTGCATTCTGTACGTTTCCTTTCCATCACACAGCCGGCGGATGTAGAAGCCCAGAGGTTTGATGTCATCAATGCGCTCTGTCACCACCAAATCCTCGTGCACCAGGTAGCTGCGGTAAGAGCCGGACTGGGACAAAGAGGACGGATCGTGAAGGACTTATAATACATTATAATACATGTTTACTTTAATAAGTTCCTCAACAGAAAAGCAGCTCAGTGGACACAACAGCAAACAAGAATGAAAACTCAGGGTGGGAAGGATGAGTCATACCCAAACTTCCGCATTTTGTGAAATGCTTTCACACTACATACTCACATTTGATAACTGGACCACCACATACCAAATGCCAAATGTTTTACAACATGACATTGTGGACACCTCAGTGAAAATAATTTTTTGAAATTTAATGAAACATTTGCTACTCTCATTAAAACTCAAAACACCAAACGCTATTGTTGGTCACTCCACCACCATGTGGTTCTCCTTTGTGTTGTTTAGCAACCTCTTAACGTTATACTTAGCACCATCATCACATCAAAATTTAGCTCATGACCAAACAATGTACCTAACGTATCACAGTGTCAGCTGCAGTTTGTGTGTAGTGCTAATTAGCAAAGGTTAGCATGCTAACACGCTAACCTAATGGTGATTGTGAACAGGGTAAACATTACATCTGCTAAACATTGGCATGTAGTAGAAAAAGAGTAAGGTTTCTGGCACAACTTCACTAACTTCCAAGGTGCATGGAGAACGGAAAAAGCAGCAACACTTGCTGTAAACACAAGAACTTTATTAGACCGACGTGTTTCGGCTTGTAGCCTTCATCAGGGTCGCAACAAAACTTACTTACTTACTTGTGAAATGTTTTGTGATGACCCTGATGAAGGCCACAAGCCAAAACATGACGGTCTAATAAAGTTCTTGTGTTTACTGCAAACATTGGCATGTTAACATGCTGACTTTAGCTCTGTGTACCACTATGCCTAGATAAACCCTCACAGAGCTGCAGCTGCTAGCAGGGCTGTAGACTTTAATGCCATGCCCAAATTCCCTACTACATACTGATTCTAAGCTGGTGTGAGTATGTTGTGTGTTCACACTAGAGAAGTGACAAAATAACATATACTCAAAGTATACAGTATGCAGTATAAATATGGGTGATTTTTTTTGAGTGTGCTGTTGCACACATTATTCTCCAACGATGTAATAATCAAAGGGACCGGAAGACTTACTCAAAACTGGAAAAAAATTAATTGTGGGTGATGGTGAATAACAAAGCTTTCCAAAGTGGCTATTTGATTCACATCCTACATCACGCATATTTGATCATTTCCTGTTAGTATAACATGTTGTACTGTATGTGTTATATGTAGTATGGACCTGAGACACAGCTTTAGTCTCCAATATTCTACTGATACCCTTTTCATATCTAAAGACAATGAAAGGGAATTACACAGGATTCAATCTCTAGAAGTATTACCAATCCCTGGATTTCCCCAGGTAATATGTAGTCCTCAGCATTAGTGAGAGTACAGTGTGACTATAGTTCTTCTAATATCATCCAAGCTAACTACTTCTCTTACATTGGCAGCTGCATCCTCAGATCCCGGTAGCACCCTGAAGATCACTACTCACCATCAGCTGTGAGAAGAGGTCAATGAGGTCCTGAGGGGGCAGGACCACCGAGGTGTTCAGAGGAATCACAAAGCAGGTTCTCAGAGTCAGGTCCAGATATGCCGTCAGCTTCTACTTAACAAACACGCACAGTAATCAGGAATTAACAGGAATATCTACAGCATTGTGGGTGAGGTATTCAGTGTGTGACTTTTCCTTATGCTCACCCTGTTGAAGTCATGGAGGATGTAAGCAGGGTCTCCAGGTCTGAAGCGGGGAGGGGGGACGCTGATGACGGCCATGCTGTCAGAGATTTCCACCTCCTCCTCCACCCGCGGCAGGTAGTACGGCTGGCTCTCTCCTCCAGCTCCGGGTGACACGTCATTGAACTGCATGGCTCCGTGATACAGCCTCTGAAGGAGACGCGCCAGAGTGAGAGCAAATTACATCACTTTGATAAACATAAAGACAGATCAAATTCAAAGCCTTAATTTGTCATCAAATGTGTTTATTTACTTCTTTTAAAGCCCCTATGTTCTTCACTTTATCCACTTTTATTTCAACCTTCGGAAAATCAGCACCAACCCTTTCTATAGACACACGCTTTGAGGTTGCATGTGGTCATGTGTACATGGGGAGCGAAAAAAAACATCTGCCACCAACATACCTTGTTATTGTTAAACCGACTTAAAGTCGGTCTCTGACTCTGCAACCTCAAATGCCAAAATCTATGCAGCCAGTGGTTTCTCTGCAGTGCGTCTACCTGTTTGCTCAGTCACTGTCTCAGGTTTTACAAACAGCACCAGCTTTTTCACAGAAATAAATCTGGAGCAGCATCTCTGCAGCGGCTTGTGGCTGCCAGGGGGAGCCAAAGCACGTGATGGGTTTCAGTGGGGGCCAGTTGAGTTCTTTAAGACTCTCAAACATGACACACGACATAAACAGGACTAAAGGGGGGCGTCGTGTAGCGAAGTGGTCTAAGCAGGCGCCCCATATGTAGAGGCTACAGTCCTCGCTGCAGTCGGCCCCGGTTCCCCCTGTCTCTGCCTCCCCATTTCCTGTCTCTCTCTCTACTGCACTATCAATAAAGGCATAAAAAAGCCCAAAAAAATGTAGGACAAAAGACAGGACTAAAGGAGCAGTGCTAATGAAGCTTAAAGCTGCAAGAAATGATTTTCACCCACTAGAGGACAGAAAACAGACTCAGTATTGAATCTAGTTGTAATGTGTTATAATGTGATCTTTTGGGTACTGTGTATATTTCTGCAAGCATGCAATTAATATATAGTTTTATGAGATAAAAATCTTTGTGTTACTAAAATGTTATAGTTTAGATGTGAGGAAACAACTGATATGAGGTAAATAACCAAAATGTTTCTTATAAGAACTTGTTGCTTTAACAAGAGGAAGAAGAATGTTTAGTATTTAATATCAGAATATGTGTATAACACGAATCTCCTAAACAAAGCTGAATTCCATTTGAGCTAAGAGGTGTTTATGCATTGTATGAATACTTTAATAAAGATGTTTTAGGCTTTGACTCATTTGCATGAGAGGAAAAACCCCAATGGGCACACAGAGAAGCTACAGTGAATGCGAGACCCTCCCACTGACAACACAGCAAAATTCAAATAGGTGAAGTCTGCACTTTCTATGAAGACGAAAGCATGCAAGAGTCAGCAATCTTTGTTTCCTACCAAAGCAAGAGTGTCTCGTCAGCAGTCATGTACAGCCTTAATAATTCTGCCCAAACTTAAATAACATTTCCCCTCCTCTCTCCGCCTGCATGTCTCTGGTCATAGTGACATTTTTGAAAGATTGTATTCCAGCATTCTGTCTTTGTTAGACAGTGTAGAAAGAGACAGAAAACACAGGTCAAGTGAAAGAGGTATGACATGCAAAAAAGGTCCACAGCTGGAATCGAACCCATAGTGTTACAGCTACTGTACATGACGTGTATCTTAACCACTAGGACACTCAAAACTGCTGTAATTCATTAAATGGTTCAATCTGGTATATACATCCCATGATTGTCCACCTTGGTGTATTCTGTATTTTGTAATGTTAATATAGCAAATTTAAACTAATGTGCAGCCTGGACGGAGGATTTCTAATTGTGTAGCCAGGATATTGAGTCATATCACAATCAAATGTGAAGGTGGCTGTTTGACAAAGTGTCAGATAGGACACAACTATTACATTTCTTCAACATAGCCTCATAATAATGGGAAGACTAATATCACCTGTAATAAAACACAAGCTAACACACACAACAAACCTTTGGGGTGAAATATCGATAGAGACATGCTCCCCCCACTATGAGCCCGCTGAGGATGAAGGCGATGCCCAGCAGGGTGAGCAGACAGCGACCTGTGGAGCCCTCGTTGCCTGCTGGAGCAGAGGCCAGCTCAGGATCCTACACACACACACACAAACACACACACACAAACACACACACACACACACACACACACACACACACACACACACACACACACACAGATGCACACAATACTGTCAGCAATTCAACAGTTAATAATTATACTATTATATGCACTGAATGTCAACAATCAACCTATACAGCTCTTTGACTCAGGAATCCTATAATCCCATTCAATCTTTGGCCTCTGCAGGACAGCTGTTCAGGAGATGGGCGGTCCAACTTGTGTGCTGCATCAGGTGCAACATGATCCTCTGTGCATTATGCGAAAAACACTGCAACCCACTGAATATTCTATCTGCAATATACATGAGCACGCATAAAGCCTCTATGCAAATGTACATGGAGAAAGTCCACGCTCAGAGCTAACGGTCTGCGGCCGGTGCAGGCCTGCTATAGGGGAGGCTAAAAAACGCACACCGGGCTCAGACACCGCACTGCAACCCGCTAGCTCACCTTCACAGCGGCCGGCACATCTTTGCCCAGCGCCTTCTGCGCCAGAGCCGAGTTAAAAGCGATCTTCACCATGGCGGTGCGGAGACGTCAGCTCGGGTTTGTTGTGCAAACAGAAAAGTGGAGAGTGTCGGCGCAAAGCGAGCTCCGTTTATCCTCAGCTGCTCCGCGATGTGACGCACTTTGCAACCTCGGCTTTATCTAGCGCTTCCGGTGGCTGGAGGGGATTAAGATCACATCCGAAACAGAAGCTGGAGAATCTACTTCAAACTCCGGCTACATAACATAGAAAAACCGCTCACGCTTGGCTTGATTTTAACGACTGTTATTGCTGGTTTGACAGTGACCACGGAAACCATTTATTGGCTCATTTACTCTATCCTCTCCTGAGAGATGATTTGTGTATATTTGGCGCCATCTAGTGGCCGCCGATGGGAACTCTCCACATTTCCCTCTGATGAAAACGCTTCCTGTTGAACTTTGGCACTTTGAGTGAAAACTGTGTTCATGTAATTGCTCTTTTCTGTACAGTACATGACATAAACATGACTCAATCTTGCACTGACTGCACTGTAATGTAATGAAAATAATATTATGAGTATATAATGTAGCCTATTCATCTCTGTGAATATTCCACTCTGTGAACTGACCGTAAATAAATTCCCTCCTACATGCTGGGTACTACCTGCCAGTGTGTCTGCCCACTCACACTGACACACACAGTACACGGCCTTCACTGCACTGTGTGGAAACACAGGCCAGTGCCAAGGCTATACAGTACGTCTGACACATATCCTCAGTCCTCTCGCTCTCTCTCTCTGGTCTGCGGTGGTCCTCTGCTTCCTCTGCTTTCGCTCTCCTGACTCAGGGTTGTTCATAAGAGTAAATAAACACTTACTGCTGCACCAGCGCTCTAATTCCACGCAACTCTGTGGCATCTCTCCAGCCCTCTGCACTGCAACTGTACCATATGCATCTCCCACTCTCACAAACACACACATAAGTACACACACACTCTGCCAGGCTATGATATTTCCTCTGTTAAACAGACAGATTGGACCGGTAATCACCACTGAAAGGTACATAAACAGAGCAGCTGATTTCTGTACCTAACTCCCCCTCCTAACCTCCCCCCAACACTGACTCTCCCCGAAAACCCTAAGTGGTCCTGAAGGCTTGTTTATGGGCTCGTCTTACGCTGCGTTTGATCTGAGAGCTTGCCCACACATGCATGCGTGGACACACACGCACACACGCTGCAAGAGAGAGGGAGAGCCAGCATTAGCAGTAATAGCTGAGATGATAAACAAAAGACTTAGATTTAATCCTGAGGGCTTCTCAGCATCACACACAACAGAGGAAGAGGAAAAAGCAGGGGAGGGAGTGAGGAGGCGACCACACTCTGAGGGAAACAAGGGAAGTTTGGGGGAAGAAGCGTGGAGGCAGGTGGGGGTGAAATGGAGTGATTCAGGGGGAGAGTAAAGTGATGACTGGGAAAAACACAGAGTGGGAGTTACAGGGAGAGGCAGAGCAATCTGCAGTGTCTGATGCTTGAGTGAGTTTTCCGAGGAGCTGATTAACGGCGGATTAAACTCGCCGTCCATCCAGTTTACATCTCAAACTTTCTAACACGCCTGCTAGGTAGAATGTCTGAGCCTCTCAGACTGAAAAGAGAAAAACATACACAAATGGACACCCATGTTATTGTGCACAGGCACACAGAGGCAGTGGGCGTCATAATGGTGGATGGCAGGCGTGCATGATGGAGTTTGAAT